>NC_090663.1:8057650-8107650 GCF_013368605.1 Nyctibius grandis | reverse complement strand
AAAAAATCACGACTTTGCCTCATGATGGTAAAAGCTGCTGTGTCTCACCACAACCCTCCCAATAACCCACAGCCCGAAGATATGAAAAGGAACTGGACAAGTACCGTAGACAGGCCAAAGTGATAGTGGACCAAAAAGCCAAATGGTTAAACTGTTGTCCCGTTAAAATTGCATTTGCCTTTTAAATATAGTTTTCATTCATGACTCTAATTACCCAAGAAAGTCTTGGGCACTATTCATTGTTGAGGTTTTTGGAGCAAGTTTACTTTTGGTCTTGTGTTCCATTTTCTAAAGGATTTTAAAATGGGGGGAGGAAAAGGGAGAGAAATCAACTAACCAATCAAGTCATCTTTCCAATTGTGTGAGAAAAGGTTATTATGTCAACATTGCACCTATTTAGTTCATACACCTTTTGAATTATTGCTTCACATCTAGTCCTATATTCAAATTGTGCATCTCACATGGTCATCAACCTTTACCACACCACATCCTTTCTGTTAACATTCCTCAACATAAAAACACCAGTTAATGAAAATTACTACTTCTGTGAGTAGCAATGCTGCCCTGAATTGGACTACTCACAGGAGTACAGCTACTCAAACATATCAGTGTCTGAAGGACAGCCTTAAACTAGCCAGAAGCCTTCGCACTGTGCAGCATTGTTTAACCTCTGCAGATGCAAACACATTTTCTACTGCTTACAGTCAAAATTTTCTTTTCAATTTTTTCCACTCTGAAACACTCTGTTTATTTTCAAATACAGCAAGGTATTAATTCTAAGAGAAGATTATTACTGTCATTTAAACTTTAGTCATGTTTTACTATCCTCTGTTTAAAAGCAATGCAGAATTATTTTAGTTCAATAAATATGGATTCTCTTCAGCTTTTCATGACTTGGCAACAGCCAAAACAGAAAAAAAAAAACCAAAATAATTTAGCATACAGTTAGACACCTCTTTAAAACTGTATTTTTTTTTATTAACATACCTGTATGTTATTACAGGAGGTTTTTATTCCCTAGACATATTGAAATGCATATAAATAGATAATCTGGGAGCATTTCAAATATTTTGTGCTCAAGAACACGATGAAGATAGCATTAGAATAGAAATATTTGCCGTCTGAGCTATAGCAGGCATTATTAGCAAAAGTCAAATGAAATAAGACTAAAAAATCCAAGGCATACAGTTATTGATGTGGGAGTGCTGCTAGCAGTATTTTTAATTATCATCATTCAGTGTTAACCGCATTCATAAAAAACAACCTTCTGTATTTTTAATACCTTTCACTCCAAGCAACTCAAAAGTATCCAAACACTCATTTTTCTAACCTCATTTTTCCTTTCCTTGTTTATACCCAGCAAAGATCTATTTTCCATGAAGTTGCTCATTCACTGCACATTTCCATACTTTCCCATTCATTTTTATTGAAATCAGGCAGCAGTCCGAGAGACCCGCGTTCCCATGAAACGAGGCAGACATCCTTTAACCTGCGTGTATCACTTTGTGAGGGTGATATGATCTCTCTGTTCACTACAAGACCACAGTTTTGTTAAGAGCTAAAAAAAGACACGGACTCATTTTCCCTTGAAGCTGCTGCCTCGAAACCTGTGGCAAACCAAAGCCATTGCTGCTGCGAACCAAAGGTCACGTTGAGAAAAATGAAACCGTATATGAATAGAATAGGGCTCCAAAGCCTCACCGACAAATTCATTTTGAGGCTCGTGCTATCTCTTTGAGGGTGTGTGTGTATGAACGGTCTCAAGAGAAGCGTTAACAAATATCTCTGAATTCTAATGTTAGCACCGCTGCAGCATTTTAAACGTCAACAGCCTGGTGTACAATATGGAATACGAATTTCTATTAGCGAGAGATTATATCCTGGTTTACACTGCGAAGTTTGTTATCTGCATCCTACCTTAAATTAGGAATGGCTGTCTATAGGTAGCAACATGTAAAACAACGATATATATTTATTTATCAATCAGATTCATTGCAGGACATTTCTCAATTACTCTCAACTGGGGAAAAAAGAAATGTCCTTTAAGGGGAATGCTCAAAGCACTCTGTCGTCATTAATAACCCTGTATGCATTTAAGAGAATAAATATTTCCATTACGAATTGGGGATAGAGTTATATCAGAGAAATGCCTGCCTGCATGTAGCATAAAATCAGGAAAGCATGACTTCACAATTTGGAGAAAGGGGGGGAATAAATCTCCCCCCTAAGAAAAAAAGTCTTTTTTGCTTTTTTCATTCATTTTATTTCTAAAAAAAAAAAAAGCAGCTTTCCCCAGTGAAACAGAAAAACTGGAGTTGTCTGCGTTAAGCTTGGGAGAAAACAATATTTACTGTCACAGCACAGGGATGCTGTAAGCAGTGAACAATGAACGCTTTACTCACACGGCTGACCCTGTGTTTGCAGATGCACTCCTATTCAATTCAGGGGGAATAGGAAGGCAATTAACTCATCAATTGCTCATCATCAAGAACACAGAGCTGAAATAACAGCATTTATTTAAAAAAAAAAAGTTGAAGGCAGATATTAGCTTGAATTCCTATTGATATTAGTCTTTTTTTTTTTAGTAGAACTATAGGCAAAATATATTTTAGAGCAGTTTTTCTTATCACCGCAGTCTCACCTTCTCCACAAAAGAAGCATCCTGCTCTTCGTCTTCTGCAAAGAGTGCACATATGTTCAGTGTGTGGGTACGGAGGATTGCTTAGCACGGCCTCTGCTTTTCAGAGCTGAGGGATGCTTTCTGAAGCCTCTGTCTTCTACAGCAGAAATTGAGTACAAACTGAAAGCCACGCTCCTTTGAACTTCTGAATGTGAAGAAGAATGGAAATAAAAAGCATGCATTTTTCAAAAACACACTCTGGTAAATGCAGAAGCCTTCAGTAGACAGAGGTGTTTAAAAAGTGATAGCTTTATGTATCAATAGGATAATTCAGTCAGACCTACTACAAAGAAACTTCACCCTGTGAACTCCACATCAAATTCATAATTTCTTTAAAATATCATGACTTGACTTGAATCAATGCTTCCAAGTGATAGAGAAGTCATTGTGTCTAGCGCTATGTTGTTCTCCTGGGTAATTAACCTCACAGAATCACAGAATCACAGAATGTTAGGGGTTGGAAGGGACCTCGAAAGATCATCTAGTCCAATCCCCCTGCCGGAGCAGGATTGCCTAGACCATATCACACAGGAATGCGTCCAGGCAGGTTTTGAATATCTCCAGAGAAGGAGACTCCACAACCTCTCTGGGCAGCCTGTTCCAGTGTTCAGTCACCCTCACCGTAAAGAAGTTTTTCCTCATATTTATGTGGAACCTCCTGTGTTCCAGCTTGCACCCATTGCCCCTTGTCCTGTCAAGGGATGTCACTGAGAAGAGCCTGGCTCCATCCTCATGACACTTGCCCTTTATGTATTTAGAAACATTAATGAGGTCACCCCTCAGTCTCCTCTTCTCTAAGCTAAAGAGACCCAGCTCCCTCAGCCTCTCCTCATAAGGGAGATGTTCCACCCCCTTAATCATCTTCGTGGCTCTGCGCTGGACTCTCTCTAGCAGTTCCCTGTCCTTCTTGAACTGAGGGGCCCAGAACTGGACACAATATTCCAGATGCGGCCTCACCAGGGCAGAGTAGAGGGGGAGGAGAACCTCTCTTGACCTGCTAACCACACCCCTTCTAATACACCCCAGGATGCCATTGGCCTTCTTGGCCACAAGGGCACACTGCTGGCTCATGGTCATCCTGCTGTCCATTAGGACCCCCAAAAAAACCCCCCAAAAAAAACCTCACTGAAGCATTGCACTGTTCTAACCAGAATGCATCCAGTTCTCGTCCCCAACCCCAGAGTCATGGTGCACATTTTGTCTGAAAACCCACCAACAGTGAGAAATGTGCAACCAACAGTGCTTCTATACGCAACTGCCTGTTAGTATAAGCCATTTCTCTTATACTCTTTTTTGGGTTAATTAAATAGATAGGAATCCTTAAATATCTTTAAAAAACACACCTTATAGTATACCTAAGATATGTTTTCAAACATTTTTTCTGAAATCTTTCAATTTTTCTATTGTTCTTTTTTAAAAGTGGCATAAAATGTGGCTGTTTTCTCAGCAATAAATTTAAATATGTTGAATAGCCTGGAAATTACCTCACTTGAATAGTTTTCCTGGACAAAACTTCCCATATGCAAATACTTTTTCCTACGTATAGGTCAACCAGTTTTTGATCCATTAGTAATAGGCTACAACACCTTTATCTACTGCTAATATTTAACTACATCAGTGTCAAATACCTACAGAATTTTTCATGCCCTTTGTAGGAATCTTCTTCTCTTGAGGCTTCATAATATAATGTGGTTTTTTCTTTCTCTTTTTTTTTTGTTGTATCTTTCCAGAAGAGAAATGGAAAGGAGAGAGGCAAGGAGATAATGTAAAATGTAAGCTGAGCAGTGCATGGAGAAGAAATATTTTTTATCACTTCATTTCATACCTCTGTTTCATGGTTGGTCAGATTGTTTGTATAGTAAGTGAAAACCCAACAAGAAATCTGAATAAATGGGTGTCGGGTGAGTGTACCTTCCTGTTCGCTGCCATATTACCTCCACTTAGGTCTCTTTTTTTTTCCCCCTCCCACACATACTTTCTTTCTCGACATAGTGGGCACTGTTTAAGGGACCCAGGTGGCCTCAATGGTCCCTTCGGTATTTTCGTGACTACTTCAAACCATTCATAGGGATTGGGGCACACAGGACAAAAAGTCACCGCACTTGCTTGCAGACTAAGTGAAAGAGATCTCCTGGATCATGTACTGGAGATGCCTGATTTCACAGGCAACAGTGTTATTTCTCAATCATCAAGAGCTATCTTAAAACCTTTTTGCTGTTGTTGGGGGTTTTTTTTGCCTTTGTTCTGCTTGTAGACCACTCCAAAGACACTCTATGGTCTAGATTTCCACCCAAATACATTCTTGTGCCACAGTACCTCTTCAGTTCATCTCCCACCAAGGTGTTTACACTAATGGACTTAGAGAAGCATTCAGATCTTCACTCACCTGCCTTTTTGTCTGTTGGAAGGTTTTTTTCCCTGATAATTCTACAGTGTTTGCTTTTCAAGACCCCCATCATAGTCAGCTGTGACCAACCAACATCATAGTCTCATTTTACCTCTAAGTCATTCCCAGACTGTGTTGACATCTTCATTTCCAGTCCCTAGCCATGACCTTGGGTTTTGTACAATTTCACTGCTACCTCCAGTCGAAAAGTTATCAAGTTCTTTCTCTAGGATACTCTGATCCTCCTCCAGACTATAGCCAGTCCCTGGTTTTGATCATCACAAACATCACCATAACCTTCTTCCTAACTTCCTTCCTTCCTTCCTTCCTTCCTTCCTTCCTTCCTTCCTTCCTTCCTTCCTCCCTTCTTTCTGCCACAGTCACAGGTGAAAATATTCAACAAAGTCCTGTCCAGAAGTGATTCCTGAGTGACACTCTTTCAGGTCGGCATTTCCCATCTCAGCACTTCTCAGTTTTGTCCCCACTTGAGCAGGCGTCTGAACTACCCTTTAATCCTTCTGCTCATCCCCATCTCCTCCAGTTTAACTGATCATTACCCTGTATCAAATGCATTACTGAAATCCAGATAGATGGTATCTAATGCATTTCCTTTGACTAGAAAATCAGCTATCTTATCAAAGGAAGCTATCAGGTTAGTTTGGCACAATCTACCTTCGGTAGACAGCAGACAGATGGTAAGAGGCAGATGGGGAGGGAAAAAAAGGAAACCCATACAGAGTGCTGCTGTGCCTGGCAGGCAGTGACTGCGGAATGCTGGCACTGTAGACACTGCTATTTTCCTTCAAGTAGCCTAACAGCGGAGGGCTTCGAGGAAGGAAAGGTTTGAAGGAGAAGAGTACATTAGTTTTGTGGGTAAATGAACAACTCATCCCAAATGAGGGGGCTGGAATAAGGAAAAGCAATGAACTCAATGATCACGTTTACCAGCATGGCTGTTGTCAGGTTGAATGATGGCAAATGGTATAGTTGAAGAGGAAACACAAATAGTGTTCGTTTTTCTCATAGCAGGAGAGCTAAGAAATCAAATGAAACCAAAAAAGGCAGTTTTCTTTTCACATAATATGTAATTAAAACAGGGAATGTGTGGAGACCAAAAGCTGAGACCTGCACAGCTTATGTAGCTGTGTGGAAGAAAAGTCCACCAAGAGCTTTCCAGCAGAAAGGTAAACCCCTGTGTCAATAAGTCACTATGTGACAGACTGCTGGAACCTAACAGGGCACCGTTCTGCAGCAAAGTAGTCCTTCGTCTGCTTATTTTCTCCTTCTGATCTTCCCTAGGACATTTGCTCTTAAGGTTTTGGGGGTTTTAAAATTTATTTTGTGGGAATAAATTTTTCTTCTGATTTTCCACATGTGTAAATGTTCAGAGATCCTTGAGAGCTTCCCATGGATGTTAGCTGAGCTTACACTTTGGAGTCTTTCTTTTCGTCCCAGGAACTTGTCTGTGAGCCTCAGACAATATCATCTACCAGGGACAATCAGGGATCTGCAAGTTAGATTCTGCTCTGTTCTGAGCAGTTCCTTGGGAACCACTTGGTCTTGGCATACCTACGTCATCTCATGGAGCAGCCCATGGTGAATTATTTCCTCTATCCCACTGCAATCTTCTCTTCCTCTTTGAATCTACATCAATCATTTATGAAAGTATTTTTTCCTAAGTGTGCCTTAGGGGCCAATGAGCCATGGTCACTTTACAAATGAGCACTTGAACTCATATTCCCCAATTAGTTTTATTTTACCCATTAAGGATTAATGTCCAAAAGCTCATTGGCTGGCAAAACGCAAATACTTTTACCTTGACAGGAATGCCTAAAAAATTATCTGGAAGTATATTCTATGAGGTCCCAAATGATTAGCAGTAGCAGTGTTCACTAAGACTAAAGACTAGCAAATAATAAAGTTACTATGCTAAACCAAACCTGCGTTGGGCTTTGATTTCTATTTGAGAGTTGTACACAACTAATATAGTGCAGTAATACTAAAGCACTATTCAGTAAAACCCTGAGCAGTTACCATTTACAGTATATCATAGTCAGATGACAGCAGGAATGGTGGGAGTTCATTACAGGGACCATGAATTGTTGGAGGTAATTTAGATTACAATTTAAAGTTTAATTTAAAAATCTATCAACAAATGTGAAAGTGCTCGGGGAACATTTTAAAATGCACTTTAATCTCACCAGCACAAATAGCTTTTCAGAGCCCTAAACATCATCACCTGGAAAAACAGTAAAACTTTACTGCATCTTTAATTAAATTACAAACACAAAGGATAATTAACTTTTTTTTATTTTTATTTTATTCATGCCATTGTTTCCCTTCAGAGTCAATATCTTCAAGTTGCAGGAACAGGATGTTATGAAGAAGTTTACAGCCTGCACATTCCCCCAGGATATTATTACATCAAGCAGATGAAGTGCAATACACGTGCATGCACACATGCACGCACAGACACACACACACAGAATCGACAGAGGTACTAGAGACTGACTAAGATGTTCACCAAAGCATGTAAGAAGCTTGGTTTGAAAAGAAGAAGAGGAATGAATCAATCAGCCAGACAACTGAAAAGGAAAGGCAGACTCCGCTGTCCTCAGCATGTACTGCAGGGGCCATGCAGTTCATACCATAGGACAGCTGAGAAATTAGAATCCAGCTTGCTCAAGCTGGCCCCTAGCAGAAATGAAGCAATTCACTCATGTCTTGTGTTTACCTTGACTTCGAAGGCCCCATCATCTCATCATTATTCCTTGGTGTTAAGCATTCAGAGGGCATGTATCATTCCTCTCCACATTAATCTGTAGGTCTGTACAGCCCAGCGGGGTTCACTTCATAAGCGACTGCAAAACCAGGCCAAATTCTTAGTGGGCATTGTTACCCCTCATGCCTCCGAGCTATTGTTTTAAT
Source organism: Nyctibius grandis (assembly GCF_013368605.1). Lineage (NCBI taxonomy): Eukaryota > Metazoa > Chordata > Aves > Nyctibiiformes > Nyctibiidae > Nyctibius > Nyctibius grandis. Next base: position 8,099,656 of record NC_090663.1, on the reverse strand, counting down.
TTAATTTTATTTTCATCTTGAACCTGTCTGGGTTCAAACCTGTGTTGGGTCATGACTCTACAAGTTGTCCTTGGCAAGTCCCCGAGCACTTGCTCATATTGAGATACATGCATTGGCATTGTCTTTAAAGAGGTTTATGCCAAAGCATTCAAGGGTATGCTCATCTACACAGCCTTAAATTGTGGAGTGTGTGAGAGAGATGGAGAGAAAACATAACCAGATGCTAGTATTTGCATAGCTTAAACTTCAAATCATAAGTGCTTGGTGTTGCTCTGGCTGCTTAGAAATGTGCATAGAACAAGAACATGAAACTGCCCTAATGTGATGGAAAGTTGCTGCTCAGAAAATTTTGCACAAACGGCGAGCAAGATCTTTAAAATTCTTGATGTCATTAAGGAGTCTGAGTTGAGTTCCTGAAAAAAACTGAAATCAGGCAGTTTTGATGACTTCAGCAATGATGCTTAGTTTTCCCTGAAGCCATCAGAATTACTCACTTGAGGAGAAGAAATAAAATCAAATCTGTTCTCTTTCATTATCAGTGATTTTACTCCAGGACATGCCTATGTGTCTAAAAGCATAAAATGCAATTTGGTGATATCTGGGCTAATCTACTGACTTACTGCCATCAAAAGAGATGTTCCCATCACTGCCTGCTTTCACCAGCTGCGGATCCTACTCTGGCCCTCATGATGCCTCCACACTCCTTTGGCGACATGGTATGCAGATCCAATTTGCTAAGCCAGCAGAAAAAGTCGTTTTTATTACATTGGTTTTCTTCCAGACTGTCAAGGAGAATTCACAGAATCACAGAATCACAGAATGTTAGGGGTTGGAAGGGACCTCGAAAGATCACCTAGTCCAATCCCCCTGCCGGAGCAGGATTGCCTAGACCATATCACACAGGAATGCGTCCAGGCGGGTTTTGAATGTCTCCAGAGAAGGAGACTCCACAACCTCTCTGGGCAGCCTGTTCCAGTGTTCGGCCACCCTCACCGTAAAGAAGTTTTTCCTCATATTTATGTGGAACCTCCTGTGTTCCAGCTTGCACCCATTGCCCCTTGTCCTGTCAAGGGATGTCACTGAGAAGAGCCTGGCTCAGTCCTCATGACACTTGCCCTTTACATATTTATAAACATCTCAGAAAAAAATTATCTCAGAAGATGCTCATACACGTACCAAAAGGGGTAGGATCACCTGGAGCAGGAAGAAACAAGACAGAGATTGTCCTCTTTCAGCTGCAGGGAGACATTACATCATTTCAACTATATTGTTTAAACAGCCCTGTTGAGAGCTCTTCTGGGGCAAAGTGCTGGCCACAAGAGAGTTGGGACTGTGAGCAGACACATAGCCTCTTGTTTGGTATCTCTGTGAAAGAGGACTTCTGGGCCAGCCTTTTTGTTATGTGATTTCATCAAAGACAGAGTTACCCCGTCAGTGATGCAAGCCAAACAGCTGCAAAGCGGTTTCAAAACAGAAGTCGTGGCTCGCTAATATGGCCACGCAGCTTCCTTTTCAAAGGCAGATTGCTCAAGACAGAGGCAAAATAAATTTGGACCTGTCTGCAAAATACCTAGAGAAACATCTAACTCCATCACGTTTTTTCCACTCCTGGGGGGAACAGCCAAAAATATTCCAAATTTTGGCTAACAGCTTAAGTCAAAGGAATAAAAGACAAGAACATATGTGTTCAGTTACCATGGGACTGAGCAGCTTTATGAAATCCCTGTCACGAGTCTTTGCTGCCCTCTGTACATGAATGAGTTACATGCTCAAGGCATATATACCAATAAGCAGCTTTGTAAGAGGCACAAACACCCTTGTGAACATGCCAGTCCTGTTCCCATCCCCAGCTCTGCTGACACTTACACACCCAAAGCAATAACCTTCAAAATCACCAAGACTGCCTAAGATGACGGAGTCTACTGATTTAGACAGTCTGCATGGCCCCTCGCTTATGCACCGAGAGAACTGAGTGGTACTGAGAGATCCCACAATAAGGTACATGCCATAAAGACAAAGTCAAGTGTAAATATGTAAAATGAATATTGAAGGAGGGGGGCACAACACAGGGAGGTGAGGGGGAGGGAGAGGGACTGCCATCCTCTGGAAATAAGTGTAGGACCTCATTACGTGAGCAGAAATAAAGAAATGAACAGAGAATAAAAGGAGCACCACACAAACTATATATCATTTTAATTAAAATCTACTATCTGCTAAATATATGTACAGCTGTTGGATTTCCTGAGCCAACTGATTCAAATAGGTTTCACAAGGACTCACAGATAAGGAATTAAAAAATAAAATCAAGAGTTCCTTGATAACTAGCCAGAAACTGATCCCCTTTTGGAAAGTCTTTATTTTATGTAAGTTAATATGGAAGGGGGGTGTTGATCACGGAAGACAAGCCTCTTAATTCTTTTCAAATAAAATGAGCAGGCATGACACGGTGCTATCACAGAAGAGAAAGAGCTGCCTGTGTGTATTAAATGTTAGTGCTTTGCCTGCTTAATTATTGGTTAATCTAGCAATTTAGCATGCTTCATTTAATTCTAATTAGGAGAATTAATAGGCAGGGAATAAAGATTTAAATAGACTGGCACAAAACAAAACTGAGACTTAAACTGCTCTTGGAAAATTATGCTTTTTTTTTTTTTTAAATACAATTCCTGCAGCCACATATGTCTCTCCTCAACAGTGCTGCTATCTTAAACGGGAGGGCCTAGGTCAAATGGGTGATTTTAAATTGACGTTGAGAAGTGGAACCATGCGGATTTACACCGAAGCCCGGGATCAGGGTGTTTCTTTTTGTTTCTCTCTCTCCCTCTGAAACTAGACTTTGGGGTTTGGCTTTCTCCTCTGAAAAGAACACATGATATGGTAGGAGATTACTGTATTATTTTTACACATCTCCCTCACTTTCTGTCCTTTTTTTATAAAGAACACTGGGGGTAGGAGATAATTTAGTAGTGACACCGTCCTCAGGAGTTACAAACCATTCATGTTAAGTGATGCCTTAACTCGTGGAATTGTAAATTATTTTATTCCTTCCTCAGTCTGATGCCTTCTTTATTTTCTCTCTCCTGGCAAAGCTTTGGGGGATGAAGACACACTCCTTTTCCACTTCACCAGCTGGCTGCCTTCCATTCCTGCTGCCCCCAAATGTTACAGCCTGATTTGCATGGTGTGTTTGTCTTTGCTAATCAAGCCGCGTACTCTGACAAGTCCTACGACATTGGACATGGCTGTTCTTCTAATTAAGGTGCTAATTGAATTAAATGGCTGCGGTAATGAGCAGATGAGCAGCATAAAAAGTAAAGAGTCAGATAGGCCAATTAACAAAAGAGCTGAGCATAATTATAACATTTAAAATACATGCAGCTCTGTACCAATATTGTTAATTGTTACAGGGGAATTTATGATAATTGGCTCAACAACAGACATGCAGGCTTAACCTGGGATAAAGCCTGTAATTAAAAAAATTATATTCAACACAAAATACAGAGCGGGGATAATTAACACTTGATTTACATAAAAGATGTTTATAAAGTGAAGCAGAGTGCTGCACAAACACTGCACCAAACACGGATTCTCCTGCACCGTGTCATTTAGCAATGTTACAAAGGTATGAAAGCACAGGCCAGAATTCAGGCTTGTTTCAGACCTAAGCATGGGTCAAGGCTGACTTTCAGACCAAGGCGACCCATATTGCATTTTGCTAGCAGAGTTCAAACAAAATCATGGTCCCCACCCTGGTCCTGTGTAACAGAGCCACGTCTCAGCTGTACCCTGTCCGTGGATGCTGCTGTGCTTGCAAAAGGGCACTTTCGACAGCTTGAGCTGAGCTGCCTACGCTGGTAGCACAGCTGCCTTGGAAGAAAATTGCTTTCAGGTGACATAGTCTTGACTCTCCACCAGGGACTCTACCAACACAGCCAGAGCAGCCACAGCCTGGCTGGACTTTCACGCTGGGCTCTCACCCAGGCTCACCAAGGCCCAGCCCTAGGAACAGTCCTGGGAGCGATCTGGAATCCAGGGCTTCATCTCTACCTGGTGGATTACGATTTTTTCCCATTTTACCTGCAGAGCTATGTCCTCCCTTCCCCTCTGTTCCCTCTTTGTGGTGAATCACCAGTTTCATGCACAACCTCCTTCCTCTCCCCTTTCTCAGCACAGCCCAGAGAAGAAGACATTGGTCTGAATTCTCTCAGGCCAAGGAGGGGCCAGGTATAGTACTTAAATATGGAAAATAATTTGTAAAGCAAATAGCAAACAACAATCCTTGTAAATATATTCTTGTCTGTATATTCCCTTTCTTCACTGAAAGGGTTGTCAAGCACTGGAACAGGCTGCCCAGGGAAGTGGTGGAGTCACCATCCCTGGAGGTATTTGAGAGACGTGCAGATGTGGTGCTTAGGGACACGGTTTAGTGGTGGACTTGGCAGTGTTAGGTTAACGGTTGGACCTGATGATCTTAAAGGTCTCTTCCAACTAAAATATTTCTATGATTCTATGACTCTATGGTCTGCTTAAGCTCCCTAACCAGTAAACTAGCATGTATAACAGCACATCATCCCTTATCGCTGTGTTTTCAACAAATGAGTGTAAGCGTTCACCTTTAGTAAAAGGTTTAGGACTTGGAGCCATATGTACGCAAAGGCTCTGCTTTGGATATGCCAGTACACTCAGCCATTCCTGCAGGCTGGCTGCTAAATTTAGGCCATTCACTGCCCTGCACATTGGGTGTCTGGGCCAACGTGCCAAAAACTGAAGGACAAAAACACCCTTAGCAAACTTCTGAGAATGCTCATTTATTTCCTGTGGTTCCATGGACACTCACCCTCAGCCTGCAGACCCTCAGCAGCTGGAGAACACTTGCATTATAGGATGTAGAAATGGCCCAAACTCAGCTGCATCTGACACAAAAATACAAAATATCATCATGGTTTTTTTCATAAAAACTGGAAAGAGAGTGCTGGCATTGACAGTCTCATGCTCCTCAGGCTTCTTGAAGGAAAACTACAATTGTTTTGGTGCAAAATATCTTCTGACGCATGTTCATTGCCACCATGAGATGTTAGCATCTTCACCTCTTCAAGGAATCATTATTTTTTACAAGATGTATGTATTAGAACAAAAATGTATACTTATACTTTCAGAGAAAGAGCAAGTCAGAAGCTCCCCAGTTATACTAAGTGCGTCTCACAAGCAGATATACAGAATCAGTGGGAGGCATTTCAGAAAAGTACACAACACAAACACAGACATGTAGGTTTCTACATATTAAGTTTGGGCTGCAGCTGCCATTTATTACCCCAGTCTGCTCTCTGCCTGCAATCCTGTACTGCACTGAGACAATTAGTGGCTGGATGCTGTATATGCAAATAAACACATTACAGCGTTTATCAGAATCACATTTTGTCTTAATCTGTGATGATGTGCAAGGGAAGAAAAGAGTGTAACGGCATTATGGCGATTTTTAAAAAGCCTGTGGTTCGCAGCTGTTACCACAGCAATGCTGAAAACACTGCAGGGGTCTGTCGTGAAAGGGCGATAGCCAAACCGACAGAGAAAGACAGTTTCTAGCAGTGAGATCAGGAGCCTTGATCAGCCAGTAAGGGAGGCTGAAACTGAGAGTCTAAAACGTTTTGAAGTTAAATGGTAACACAGACAGGAGAGGTAGCCAGGGTTTTGTCAGCATATGTTTGGTTTTCTTTCCTTATTCTCCAAGTCAATAGCCATAAACCTGTTTAGTCCGCTGCTTCATCCCTGAACCTGATGCTCCACAGAGAAAATTAGGAACGAACACAAGTACTGTAACTAAAGCAGTTTGTAGCCAGTTGTCTGCTATGCATCACTGTACTGTTAATCACCATAACAGGCTCATTTATTCCTAAAGTCTCTTTGTGGTTCTTTGGCAAAGAAAAATGTGCTAAGCTAACTTGTGATATACACGTCACTTTGGAGTACCTTGGATGTGAATAGGCAATAGAAAATTACATTTTGAACCAGTCCAGAAACAGAGATGTTGACAACTTGGTAAATTTATGCATACAGATTGAAATCACCCATTCTTCTTATTTTTTTAGTATCTCAAAATGCGTTAGGGCTGGAACGGAAACAAGAAAAGAGATAGGACATTTCCTCAAAGATCTTGACATTTTAGGTTCTGATCCTGCAAATGCTTAGACACAAACCTAAATTAGGGCGTAATTACTTCTATTGAACTTAATGTGGTTAATCATATGGGCAAAATTGGGTGTGGGCAGAAGTACTTAATCAAGGCTAATTATGTATAAAATTTGTTACAAAACATACCAACCTGTAAGGCAAATCACCTAAGTTATACTGAGTATTGGCTGTTGCATGACCAAGTATACTCTGAAACAGTGCATTTACACAGCTGTCCTTGCAATGGAACCTTAAAAATAGCCTTTTATTGCAGATGAAGGTAGAAAAACTTCTACACTAATCTAATTTCCTTGGCTTTAAAATATGAAGTAGTATTTTCTAGATTTCAAAGAATAGAAATATCTATAATGCTTATTCATATGCTATTGTATATTTCACATAGATGGTCAAAAATTCACCCCCCAAAAAATCACTAAAGCCGGAATATCCAAAAGTAGGGTAGCAGTCAGTGAGTTGTTTTATTATTCAAATAATTGTATAATTCCATAGTTTATACAAAATTCTAGGATAGCCTTTATTTCTTTATTCATCAAACCTTATTGTTAAGTAGTGATTGGACAGATGGTGTGAGCTACATGGGGGGTTTTGCCACAAGATATTATATCTGTTCACTGACTTAATGAATGAATATTCCCAAGATAACTAGTCAAATGTGCATAGTTGAAAATAAATTTCAACTGATTTTTTTTCTTATGCCAAAATTGCAGGCCATATTATTTAGTCAGCATGCAAAAGTTTGCTAAACATTTTGGCCAAACAATTCAGAACCCTGTGCAAGGGCTGCGAGTTTAATAGTAGATGTAGTGAACATACAACAAGCAACAAGAGATAGGAGGTAAGTCACTGGAAAAATTCTTTGGATGTCTCACACGTGCTTTCACACAACATTCTCCAACATTTGCCATGGTCGCAGGTCTATCCTGATGCATCACAGAGGTTTAAGGTGAAAGGACATTACATTTTGTCATAGGATATCTAGTAAAGCCAATAGCAGCAACAGGAACAAGAAGGAGCTGAAATATAATCTCCATAGACCATTAGTACATCTCCTGTACAAAGACATGCCCAAAGAAAATATTTCAATTCAGCTCAAAATCTAATTAAATTATGCAAAATAACCATTTTTGTTTGATTTTTTCCAGTGGAAATCTTAGTAAACTCAAAATTTTCCCACTACCTACTTCAATTTTGCAGACACTTAATTTTCTGTTGAGCAGACTGAAAAAAATCCTGGCTAGTCAGGCTTGTAATGGTAAAGTCAGCCCTAAATATGAACTCAAGTGTTTGCAGAAAACAAGCTAAAAATGAGCAAAAGATGATTAAAAACAGGACTGAATATTCATTGAATATTTTTGCTAAGTTAATACTGCTCTAGTAGCAACATCAAGACAAGTAGCAGCTGCTCACTCATGTTTTTCTAATTCAAGTAAGACTACCATAAGTTTCACCGAGACCTAAATATTTGCAGAATGGTGTCCAGTCATAGTTTCTGGGGATGAATGTACCCTGTTGGTTAATATTTTCAAATTTTCCAAAGTGTGTAACAGAACAGCAAGCAATATCAGCAGAGTTGACGGCAGTATCATTTACTTACCTGTGCCCTTTCAGATCTATAGGTACATCCTCATCATAGAAATACATAATACAAGGAGCCGCATCAATGAACCTGATGACAGATCTACAAAGGAGGCAATCACCATTTCTTTGGCTGTACCAGGAAAATGGGCATATGAAAGAGGCTCATTACTGATCTTTCCAGCAGGGGTTTACCCAGTACTGCCAGCTTTAAGAAATTCAGTAATGTGTGAGTCCAATCGAAATGATAGAGAGATACAATACCTTGGCTGAGAAAATCATATGGCTCCGGGAGCAGATGCTTTAAGGGAAGGATACCACTTCTTGAAATGAGATCCCAGCAGAGGTGACAATATGTCTTCATAGGCTGGAGTGCTACAGGATACTTGAATTAGCAAAGATCAGAAACGAGCCCCACAAGTTTTGGGAAGAAGAGATTTTTACTGCGCGTTACAAAGCATGTCAGCAACCAGAACGTGAATATCCAGTACAGGGGCTTTAATGTGACTGTCTCAGTTTCAATCTGGGTAGCATATATTCTACCCCAGCCCACACATGCTTCAGGTTATGGTTTTGTCCATGAGGATCAGCAGGATACATCCTTGTATGACCTTCAAAGTGACCTTCATTTTTATGTTTCAAGTATATTAGAGGCCTGGTTAACTATCTCCAAAAAATGCCATGAACAAAGGAAGAAAGCAAGAGAAGTATGGCCATGGCCAAGCCTGCAAATAAAGGAAGAAATCTCCCATAACAGGAATGTTTAAAAATAAAAAACTTGTAACTGTAACCTGGCTGTGTAATTTATACGTATTGGGAATCTTTCAGCTGGCCAGAGATGCTATAATTATACTACAGGAATCTGACTACGAATTTGGCATATCAGTTTTGAAAACATGCCCCAGGGTTTCCAAGTTGCTATAATTTTACTCGAGCAGTAATGGAATAAATACAATCTAGATACACGTTGCTGTTCTTCAGCATAACTACTTCTTCAGGCAGATTTACCATAACGCACTCTGAACAGAAAAACTATGGCTCATTTACAAATGTAATTTCAATTGAGGATAGTTTTCCAATCTTCTTTCATTTGAGTCTCAATTGAACTTCTTCTCCTTTTTGATGGCATGATTAGACATTGTGAGAGCTGTTGCAGATTAGTCAAGCACAGAGAGAGTAAATTGGGAAGGATGTTTTATCAGTGCACGTCACAATATATGAAAGCAGATGTGTATGCTCTGAGCTGTTCCCTCAAATTACTGTTATGGAATAATTTAGCCCTTTTGATTCTCACAGATTACTGCTTCCACTGATCATGCTGTCAAAATCAAAGTGAGCACTTCATTCCGCTTTTATTCATGCCAGATCTATTTTGCTTTCATAATGAGCAGATATTACCACTGCACAAAGAGGATAAAGACATTCACAGTGATAGATAGGCGAGAGATTAAATGGGATCTTTATGACTTCTTCAGCCATCAGTTTTGACTGTGCGATAAGACGAGTCGAGTTGGGCACTGATTTGTTCTTTATTGGAGCCAATATTAGCATGAGCTTACCAGTGCACAGTCTGATAAAATCCATTTAAGGTGGAATCTGTATAACAATTCATGAGTTACAAGAACTTCTCCTATAAAATGCATCTTCAGCAACCTCTGCAAAGGCAAAATAAGCCATTTCAGAATTATAACTCCTTACTGTGGGGCAATAATTAATTTATAATTCTGTGATTTAAGGCTCTCATTGGGATTATCAACACTCCTAGAACGACAGGTTTAAATACTCACTCTCAAATCACCACTTAATTTGCTATCATTGTAAGGGATATTTGGGCAACCCCTTAAAAACCAAGCCCTACTTGATCTACCCAAGTTTTAGAAGTTGTATGGTAAAGTTTCCCCACTTTGCTTGGCTACAGGCTTTCTACAGGCCTCACAGTCCTGTTGTGCCTACAGTTTTTCTCCCATCTCTCCTCCAGCCTGCAGAAAGAGCACTGTTACATGTCTATAGTTTGCAAAGTCCTTTGCCATAAAAGGTCCCATAGAAATACTATCAGACAAGGGCCAGTTAAAGTGTATTATAAACAAATTTGAATAGGAGGGGAACTTGGAGCAAACTGGGGAACTCCACTGGAAAGCCAAGACCTTGGTAAATAAAGACTGTCATGTTTCCTTTTGTAATATCCCAGATTGGGGTTGAGGGCACGTGTCTTTCTGGCAGCACAAGTCTTGCTGGTTTTCATTCTAGCAGCAGATTACAACAAAGTTATAGAAGGAATGGCACCTGAACCATGCTGTCTGTCACCACTGTGGATGCAGTGATGGCTATGAAAACGGGAGTACAGGAGATGTATATTTCCATTCTGCAGTTTGAAACTCCTGGGACCCAACCCACTTGCTCAGCTGAAGGTCCAAGCACAACATTTCCTCCTCAGGATTCCCTGTTCTGCTGTGGTTGAAGGAAAGGCCTATCACAGATAAATCTGTGGTCTGGGATGAGGATCAGCATCCAGAGTTGCGAATGGTTGCATTCATTATATCCAAATCATCTGTGGATTTTTGACTAGCGAATCAGAGCAAAGAATCTTCTGAGGGACAGTTTTTTTAGGAGGTCTGACTCCATGATGCTTCTGGGCTTAATCGTAAAGAGCTGAAGGGGTTGGGGGGCAATTTTCAGTTCTTTGGATGCTAATTCCAAAGCTTATCAAAACCAGTTCTGTCCTGTTTCAAGGCAAAAGTATTTGTGTACTTAGCACATTTATGTAATTTACTATTCCTCTGGATTATGAGTGGGCCCAAAAGCACCAAAGTTGGAGTCTCACTGAATTTGTCCCAAATTTCTGAGAAAAAAAGGCCTGATCTGATCTGTTGTTTTGCTTTAAGGCAATAAGAAATCCACAGTTTTGAGACAGCAATTGATGATTTCAATTAAGTCAACATCATGCCTTTGCACAGACAATACAACCCCATATATACAAGCAGCGCCCTCCACCATATAACACCTCAGATTAAGACTGACAAATGACAACTTCTTCTCATTCTGCCTTGTATTACCAATATCCTGTAGGTAACAGTAATAAACAATTTTCTTGTATTCATCCGTGAAAAGACAACTCCCTTGTGCTCTTAAACGACTGGGGATAGATGACTCTGTCTCCAATGCAGTCGACAGTGCTGACCAGAGGCTGGGCAACAGCAAGCTACTTGTCCTGTGGTGGCAGCTGCATTACAAGTATATGCCAGCGCAGAAGAACCTATCAAGAAAAAATCAACTATCAAATGGGTCACTGCACCTTGTCGTGCACATCTTAATGTTCCTTAGCACGTAAAATCCATCTCTTCTTAGGCAATCAGGGAGTGAATTAAAAGAGCTCTTTAAAAGAATCCCGTACTGGGGACATCTATGGGAATTAAATTTATACCAGTGAAAAAGTTCTTGCTTAACTTGGCCTTACTTTTACTCATCTGAAAGAATACAAATAGATCCAAGATATGTAGTTTACCTGTTACTTTAAAAATCCACAGATGGCATAAATGCTTTAACTGCCAGTCCCTCTTAGTGAGAAACCAAAGAGGATTGCCCACTGTGGTTGTAGCAAGAGGCTGGGGAACTAGGGTGAGGTTTTGGTTCTGTTGGGCAAGACGATGTGATCTGCATCTCAGTGCCTCGAGTTTAATAATATATCATATCTTCTCTCTATTGCATTTACTTCCATTTTAATTTCATTGGAGAAATGATTGTCTTTAAACACCTATAAAATCAGCATCACCTCTATACACAGAGGTTTTGGTATTAGGGTGTTACTAAGAATGAAATGACAAACGTAATTAATAATGCTGGCTTTTCTGTGAAGATACATGAGACGCTTGCTGTTCACACCTGCTTTAGGATAGGATTCCTCGCAGACACACACACATGCACACCTTCTGGCTTCAGCAAGATGTTTGGTATACAAATGGGCTAGAGCATAAATACAAGAGATACAAAACTGTGAATGATAACTTTGCATACACATGGGCATCTTTCTTCCAGACAAAGCATTTTGTCATATATCTTCCTCAGCTTCCCATCCTGTAAAATGAGGATAATCATAATTATATCATTGGCATGGAGACAAATTAACCAGTCTTCAAGAAATGCCACAAGAGCTTTGTATGTGTTACAGTAGCACAAAATATGAACAGAAGGATGATAAACAAATAATGCAGCAAAGGAAGTTAGTGCAATAGGAGTAAGACACCCAGTCCTGAAAATGCAGTTGAATGTGAAACCTGGCGAAACTCAGTGAGTATTTGATATGGCAATAAAAAATGTATCTGATATAAAGCATTGTTGTAAAAATTATCATAGCCATTCACAATAGATGTCATTAAATATGACAACAATGTGATTTGTGCCAGTGTTATGGGATTGGCTTATTCTGCGTCTGCTACTGCTCCCTGTGTTAATTGCCATCAGTAACTCATTTTACAGCTCTGGTATGTAGTGACTGGGTACTTGGCATAAGTTCACAAACTTCTAAACCAATTCCCACAGCAAACCTTACCTGAGTGGTGCATCTTGGCATGGGAGACTGTGCTAGCCACCTTTCCAGACTTACACTGGGTGCAGCAGTGCCACGTACCTGGAGCAGGTTCGGGATGGCCAGCGGCAGCTCCTCCTGCCCCCAGCACCAGGAGCCTTCACACAGCTGGCCACAGCACTGGGAGAATCACCTATAGCACAGGCTCATGTCAAAGGCATTGCCGTGACCACAGCTGAGAACATCTGGATTAAACTAAAGCTTAATTGGGATGACATTAAAAAATGGTAATGATTTCTGACATGAATGAATTATGGCCTGGTGCCATTCTCAGAAGAACATTCTTATCTTTGCTAAAGCTACCTTAAGGAGATAAGGAAACACATTAAGAAGGAACCTAAGCCATTATTCCAGCTAAAAACCAAGGTGCTCAAAACAAAATATTGAAGGATTAGTGGCCATTGTCGCAGGTAGGTATGTGTGATATGCTGAATGCTATACCCGATTGACGCTGTTTGTCTACACTAGTCTTAAAAGGAGATATTTGTAAACAGAAATGTATCCAAAGGTCAGGGAAACATGGCTTTTATGGACAGTGAATTGTCAACACACCTGAAAGGCTTATAGAAAAGAGGACCATCTGGGATGAGTTATTTGAATGTCATTTTACACTCCACGGAGATGAAAGCAGAAGAAATGAGAAAATACGGCATTGTGAGTTAATATAAATCTTTCTGAAGCTATGAAAGTAGCTTCTCATTCAAGTTTAACTCAAAAGAACCATTAATGTCATAAGCATATGGCGAGAAGTAAACCAAAATTGTTCATGTGACCTAATATGCTTCCTTTATAACAGATGTAAGGTGTCCAGGACCTAAAGCATTGGTGAGAAGAATTGGTTTTGTGCTTGTATTCATCAAAGAAATAGCCAAAATACCAGACTAAGAAAGAGGAGGGGAAGGATATATACCAGCTTCTTAAGCAGCATGGCCCTTAGGAAAAGCCTTAAGGCAATTGAGAGTTTGCTGTTCCGCAACAGTTAGAGAGATTTGGAGTGATGAGAAGCGACAGTAGCTCTTGCTGCCTGGTTCCTGCCCAGTTCAGGGACACAAGACAATGTAGCCTTCGTATGTAGACTGTAGCAGAGGTTCCCACAGCCCAGTCATTTATTTATTAACCTTACAGGAGCCATCCACAGAGCCTCGGCTGTGTGCTGAGAATGAAAAAAAGACACAATGAGGGACGCACAGTCAAGAAGGGTCCCTGCCTGGGATGGGCACAGGCAGTGACTGGGAAAAACAGACACCACCAGAATCACAAAAAATGGGGAAAGAGATGCCTCTGCCTTCCCCCTCTCCCCTAGTTTGCAGCAAATGTGTTACTGGTGTCACCTCCATCACAGTCCCATGAGCCCATGTCCCCAGAATGTTAGAGTGAGGGCTGTGCCATGGAGCAGGTACAGCCCTGCCCCGGTGCCTTTAGGCAGCAAGGCAGCCTAAAAGAAGACCAACAGATTACATTTGCGCTAAAGACTCTTGTGAAATTGTGTGAGCAATCTGCATTTGAGCAAATTTGTTGCCATTTTGCATTTGGCAAACACAGTGTTCGCAATTGACATGTTGTTGTGCCTCTCACACAAGGCAGAGATGATGGACAGCATGCAACCACCATGTCCTTCACACCAAACACGCTTCTCCTGTCCATGCTGAGGAGCACGGGCAGACTGCTGTGAACTGCGTTGTTTAACTTGCTTTTGAATGACACTCTGGCCATTTAATAACCTCTCCTGTTCCCTGATTAAAGCTACAGTCACAGTTTAAAGTTTTAGCAAGAGAGTAGCAAAGCCACTATAAAAGTAAAAAAAACCAAAATGCTTCAGAGAACTAGAAGAGGAAAGGAAGAAAAACAACTGTTCCTGATGTTAAATACAATGGCAGTAAATCCCCTTCTTTTTTCCAGTATTTTTTTCCAGAAATAATTTACAGTCCAAAATGTATCGCATGGCATACTAATCAATGTGTATTGAGCCTGCCTGCCATTAGAGGAGGTCCAGAAGGGGGGAAAAATAAAAATGGACTATAAATAGTTGCATTGTGACACATTTTTCACTTTGAAGATGTCTGTTACTTACGTGGTTCACAAAGTTTAAACAAAAGTCCAAGTTGCCCTTCTGATGATGGTCCCCGTTCTGCAGGAAGGCCAATGGACTGCCAGGGGGTTCATCACTGCTGCAGAGGCTCTGATTCTGGACTTGTGCAGATGTGCTCTACTTGGTCCTGAAGCTGCAGCAAGCCTAAACCACGCCGTGACAATTAATAACAGCAAACAGCCACCAAAACAAGGCTGTGCTGTTTCACCCCCCATTTCAGAACAAAATCCGCTCCCTTTTGCCCAGCCAGTGTGTTTTAAATACTTTGATGAAGTTTCCACCTTAAGGATTGTGAGGAGGAAAAAATAGAAAAGCAAATTGCAGAATGTAGACTGAAGTACTTGCGATCCTTGTGACAAATACTAATGTATAAATCAGCAGCCCAATCCAGGCCCGGGCCGCTGATCATGTTCTTTGCTGAAATGTCACCTGTTCCTATCTAACGATTTGCATAATGCAAAGCTTCTCACTCGTAAAATACAGATTAAGAGGGGAAGCAAAGAGTCATTCTCGAACCATGGAGCCATTTCAAACACGAAAAAAAAAGCTGTCTTTGCTATTAACCCTGTCATAGCCACAGGCTTTATTTCCCTTTTTTTGCATTTCAAACGATAGCTCCATTTGGAAAGGAAAATAATCAGTTAGATCCAGCCTCACCTTTTTTATTTCTTTGCTTCATCTCTGTTAGACTCTCAAATTCAACATGAACAGAAGTGAAATAATTAAACCATTTGACACTGGAACTTTAGTGAAACATTTAACTGGTCTCATAAGACCCTGCCTGAAATGCATGGACACCTATTGATAGCTTCCTGTCAACTTCAATGGGGTAAGGCTCTAGTAGCCATTTTGAGGAAGTTCCTTTACTATTTTTTTCCCCATACTTTTTAATTTACTCTAAGGTGTACATCTCCAAGTGCTGTCTCACTGCCTAGAAAGAAGGGAGGGTTTTTTTTTCTTTTCCTGCAGTGAAGACAATAGTGCTTATGGCCACGCAAAATTCTTTTAAATCAGCTTTATGCAATGTTAGCTTTATGTTGCTGATAAAAAGCATTCAGAGTACAGCTGGAGTGACAGACACAGAAATAGGAAGGTATGTTGAACTGCATATTTCAGGATTGAAAACAATTCTAATTGTTAAAGATTAGGATGAGGCTTATCCTGTCCCACATTATCCTAGCAAGGACTGGTCTTCTGCACGGCTCTCAGTTCTCCCAGTAAGCAGCTGGCCTTGGCCGTCACCAGAAACTGGATGCTGACATTCATTTGGCTCGGGCTGGCAACTCCTTTGCTCCAGCTGACTGTACTGCTCTGAGGCAGAATTTAAGTCATTCAAGGGATGGAGGCTGTTTTCTTGCAAGAACTTCAAACTTGCATATGCATTATAATGCTTCAAGGATGGCCATGGTCTTGACTGCAGCAGGTGCCGCATCTTCTCCCTCAGGCCAGTAGTGTCTGGCAAAGCCCCTGCCCAAGCCACTTGGCCTAGGCAAGGCATTTATAATAGTTTAAGATCTATGAACTTGAAAGACAACTTCTTTCTGCACACCTTTGTAACAAGATGGGAGATGGGAGCATGTGCTGATGCTGCCACGCCCTGTGTCTGATCGCGTCCAGAGCAGCGGTGGGGGATTTTCAGAGGGACAGGTTTTATTCTGGCGTTCCCCACCGGGCTGCCAATGCCATTAACCTTCAGGGAATGGTTCAAAGCTTACCTATTTTCTTATGGTCCTCAACTGCAAGTTGCTGAAATCTCCTTGCTTTCTCTGGCAAGAGAGGTGGTTTAATACATTACATTGAGCTTGCTGCACCCCACTGCACCATGCAGGCACTTCTGTTTCTTTCAAGAAGCTGTATTTGTTCACTCACCACTGATTAAGCAGTTTCATGATTTTTTCCTGAAGATTTTTAAATCTTGGGGAAAATAAATAAGCAAACCTGAGCATAATAAGGTGCAATAATAAACACTAAGGCTGCAGGCATTTCTCATCAGCACACCCATGGGCAGGAGTGGCAAGCACGCTACTTGCATGACTAAAGATTGGGCCAATTGCTTTAGGATAAGGCAGAAAGCTTTGAAATATTAGACATTTTCTGCTTCTTTAGGGATACTTTTGTGATGATACAAATCTGAACAGGAATATGGGTTTGAAAATAACCTGAAGTTTTAAGAGACCCTGGTGAAGAAAGTGTAGTAAAATTCATAATATTTAAGACTTGCAGAGGTCACATAGGACCAAAAGCTCTTACATGATGCTGGAAGATGAGTTTAGACATAAAATTCAACACTGATTTCTATAAAATTCAACACTGATTTCTATGGACTCATGAAACAGGCTTTTCAGAAAATCTCCTGAGTCCATCTCCTTATGTCTAAGAGAGAACCCTTTCCCACAGAGGGTTATTGCCCTCCTTACTGCCTGTTTTCACAAAACTTGTCAGAGATTTCTGTGACCTTATCAGTTCAGTCAAGACTGGCCAAAAATTGTGACAAAAACATGGACAAGCAGGGCATACAGAACAGGACTTAATGGAAACAAAGCTAAATACGGAAAATAAGGAGAAGCAGCCGATGAGAAGAAACTGGAAAGGGGACATCAGAGACAAATTTTACATTGCTACACCAGACAATTTTACATAAGCTTAACTATAGATCATGTCAAAGGGTGGGAAGTATATTACTGTTTTTTCCCTCCTTAATCTCTCATTTTATACTTGATCTTCTTTCAACATGCGGTCTAAAAAGAGGTACTTTCCGAAGTCAAGGGCAAGAATATAGGGGTCAGAGAAAAGTAACTTGGAAGAGAATCTAACTAGGTTCTAAGCACTGATGTCCATGAAGACTGCCAAAGGGACATTGTTTTGTAATATTTTTAATAAAAATAGGCACAACTACTATACAAACACTGACAAAAGTTACTAACACTTCCCTATGAGCTGTCTGGGATCATCTCTTCTTCTTCCAGGTAGTTCTACATTTCTGATGTGGCATAGGAAGGTAGAGAAAGGTGAGAATCACACTAAGAAGGGACAGACTCCCATTACACTTGGACTTTTCCCTCTTGCATCACCACTTTCTTCCTTGTTAGTGATTCTTTTTCCTGTTGTCACCTTCACTCTTGTGAATCTGCTGGCAGTTCGCCCTATAGTGCATCCTCTTCCTGGAAGTCTATGGACCACATGGTTTAATGGGTCTTTTCCATCTCACAAACTGTGATTTTTGTCTTTATACAGTACTTCATTCCCTGTTTCCCCTTCCATCTCCTTCTGCAAATTGAGACTGGCTGAGGGAAGGCTTAAAAGAGAATGAACTGTCACTTAAACTCTCTGCATCACTCAGTCATTCTTATAAACGGGGATCTCATATGGCTTCAGCTCTTCAGCTCTGTCAGGAAAGTGAATCCTCTCAAAATTTCTCAATATTCAAGATGTGCAGAATAAATTGCAAAGAGCAGGTTATCCACGAATGCTTGTCTTTCAGAAGTGGCATTGCTGCTCGAAGATGCTTGCAGCACGTACACTGTAACACATACACACACAGAGCCTTCAGAAGCTTTGGCGCTTCCAAAAAAGCAGCTGCACTGTCCAACACCTTTCCATAAAAGCTGGGGGAATTTTTACGTGAGTGTTTGTATTGCATAAAAGGAACTGTAGGATTCAGTAGCCTGATCTGCAGTTGGCATAAGGCTGTATATACCAGTGCCTTCTCTAGAGACAGGCTAAATTACCAAATCTAAATTCTGTCTTAATTTGCACTGTACTTTTAGGATTATGGACTGTATTTGACAGCAGGAGAATTCATACCCCAGTTTCATCCTGATGCAGTGTTCAATGCAGAATTTGTTATGCTAACTCTGTTCCTCCCACAGATGAAACTGAGCTATCTATAGTCACACTTAATTAACACAGGCCTCTTTAATTGACATCCCTTATCTTCATATAGAGGCTGCCACTTATTTATGTCCAATGTGGGCAAAGCATGGCAATGTCTGCAGTACACCTGGGCAAGCCCTGTCCTGTGAGCTGTGGTGCCGACTCACTGATACAGTTCTGCTCTCAGAGGATCGATGGCAGAACAGCAGTGAATAGTCTCTTCTGGTGAGTATTGCAAGGATCCAAAGCAGCAAAACACTTAAATGCAGGTTTAAGTCACAAAGTTAATTGCTGAATTGGGAGCAGAGCCGAGCACTGCTATCTCTATGAGATACTTTTCCTAATATAAGATGTAGACTTCTATATTTTCTGCATCTTTATGTAATATTTTCACTCCTGTTTGTATTCCTAATATTTCTAAACCTTTTTTAGCATTGCCATTGCTCAGACCCTTTCTTCTTATTTTATAGCGATATCTAGGATTATCATTCTCCACTTACATTCATCCAAGTTAAACATTGTTTTGCACAAACTGTGCAAATAATAATAATAAACTTAGTGATTGCTGAACTTGAGTCCAAGCAAAAGGTGAGCTGCTTTTCTGCTCTATTGAGAATTCTGTCAATCTTCAGAAAAAAAAGGAGGAGAAACAGACACGGGGAGAGAATAAAATGGGTTGCAGGTTCAATGGGTATTATCTGAAATATTTAATAACTCTAGTATCACAACTCTTCTGTTATAATTCTGTCCAAAAGAATAGATGTGATATGATCATTCTCTCTCTTTTTTAAGGGGGATTTTTTTTGGGGGGGGACAACAACTGATCAAGAAAAGTGAGTGATTTTCCCCTTCAGTTCTTTACCTTTGCTTCTGTCTCTTGAGGACAATTGCTTTGCTGATTCTTGCAGCTGAGATATTACAGTCCGATTTCTAATTAGTTGTAGGATGCATTTATCTGTCTTGAAGTGGCCCAATGTGCAAGATAAATAAAAGATTATTTACTCACTGTGCTCAGTTACAGTAAAGAATTCAAGTTTATATAAACATCATGTACTGCTCAGGTTCTTTCTTATAAACATCTCAAAGGGGAGCTGCTTATTATTTTATTGAAACTGTAGGATTTACCCTGCAGAAACTTATTACATTTTCTAGGATATGAAAATCTGCATTAGATAATACCCTGAGGTATAGAACTGCACAGACCTGAAAGGCAGAGAATGTTAGACAAAATGCCCCAAATGAGGTTTAAAACATCTGATACTAAAAGCAGCACATTGCATTTGCTTTCATATAGTGAATCTTAAAATTTACTAGAGGTAAAAAAGATTCTAAGGTCAAATCCACTGTGTTTTTACCAAAAACCACTAAAGAAAAACACAACAGGAAGCAGAAGAAAATATTTTTTTGTCCTTGATTTTCCTTTGAATGGAGGCAATCTGCTAGAATTTGCATTTTACACTCAGAGGCCCAGTTCCCTCCCTCCCATCTGAACCACTCACCCCTGCTGCAGAAGTCAATGGGCATTCGGTGTTCCTTGCTGAAGCAAAATTGATTCCTTTGTGTTTCAGAGGCTTATAACTCTGCTCTTTGCAGTGCAAATAAATTGACAACTTTTTCAAACCATGAACAACCTGCTTTCTCTCTGTGATCTTAGATATTAGAATATATGTATGTGATATACGCATATTGTAGAATAGAATGGAATAGGTCAGTTGGAAGGGACCTACAATGATCATCTAGTCCAACTGCCTGTTATCAGCATCTTACCTGTTAAAAGCAAAAAGAAATCCCCAAAACATGGGAAAAAAGTGAAAAAAAGTGAAGGTTTTACATCTGTACAGATAATACTGGGGGAAGTAATATCTATGATACTCTGATCCCTGACACCCCTTTCTTACTTGCCCAATAGTTATCCAGCCCCTGGTTTGGCATGGGTTACCTGAGAGAGCAAGCTGTTGGCAGATGCGTTTTCAAGCAGCAATACTTTTAAATGAGTATGTATTAGCTGTGGTGCAGTTCATACGTACAACATAAACACATAGCAGTTACTTTTTCGTTGTAGATGTCTGGTTAAGATATCTGAAAGGAGGGAAGGAAGAATCTACTTTTTAATATATTTAGAGCCACCTTGTGGTCCCTCTTTGGATATCTCCTTCACCCTCTCCTCCTGGGAATCACAGAATCACAGAATCACAGAATGTTAGGGGTTGGAAGGGACCTCGAAAGATCATCTAGTCCAATCCCCCTGCCGGAGCAGGATTGCCTAGACCATATCACACAGGAACGCGTCCAGGCGGGTTTTGAATGTCTCCAGAGAAGGAGACTCCACAACCTCTCTGGGCAGCCTGTTCCAGTGTTCGGTCACCCTTACAGTAAAGAAGCTTTTCCTCATATTTATGTGGAACCTCCTGTGTTCCAGCTTGCACCCATTGCCCCTTGTCCTGTCAAGGGTTGTCACTGAGAAGAGCCTGGCTCCATCCTCATGACACTTGCCCTTTACATATTTATAAACATTATTGAGGTCACCCCTCAGTCTCCTCTTCTCTAAGCTAAAGAGACCCAGCTCCCTCAGCCTCTCCTCATAGGGAGATGTTCCACTCCCTTAATCATCTTCGTGGCTCTGCGCTGGACTCTCTCTAGCAGTTCCCTGTCCTTCTTGAACTGAGGGGCCCAGAACTGGACACAATATTCCAGATGCGGCCTCACCAGGGCAGAGTAGAGGGGGAGGAGAACCTCTCTTGACCTGCTAACCACACCCCTTCTAATACACCCCAGGATGCCATTGGCCTTCTTGGCCACAAGGGCACACTGCTGGCTCATGGTCATCCTGCTGTCCACTAGGACCCCCAGGTCCCTTTCCCCTACGCTGCTCTCCAACAGCTCTGTCCCCAACTTGTACTGGTACATGGGGTTGTTCTTGCCCAGATGCAGGACTCTACACTTGCCCTTGTTACATTTCATTAAGTTTCTCCCCACCCAACTCTCCAGCCTGTCTAGGTCCCTCTGAATGGCTGCACAGGCTTCAGGTGCAGACAGTAATTAATGGGTTTCCAACTTGTGCAATAGTTCCAGTAAAAAAAAAAAGAAAAAGTGTCATGATACTACCTTCTTATAAAGCTCCTTTTTATAAATATTGAAAGCAACATATGGTGGCACTGCCTTGGCTCAGTAAAACTTTTTTATGGGATAACTAACATATAAAGTCAGAAGATTATTAATATTTTTAAAGCTAGACAAGTGTTTTTTTTGAATTGAAGTCCAAGATTTTTCCTGAGATTTTATTTCTCTTGGTGCAGGAAAGGTAACCGTGGGAGTCAGGCAGGGCAAGATGCATCTGAGTGAATGGAGCTCTCTACACAATTTAAGTCAATAACAAACTCATTCATCCACTCCTTTTATAGCCCAAGGAGGGCAATGGGCAAATTTGTGGCACAATTCATAGGTGCCTACAACAGGTTTGATAATCCACGCCCTGGAAGTGCCTCTCCAACAACTCTGCAGTTGAGCCATCTCCAGTGCAGGTATCTAGATGGCAAATTCCAATGCAAGGGGAAATTGCTGCTACCCATGGTCTCTGCAGATGTTTTCTCATCTCTGACAGTATCAATAATTTAGGTTTTCTTGTGCATAATTTTAAACTAATATAGCTAAGGGTGTGTTTAAAGCTAATTTAAACGAAGGGTGGAAAACATGGGTGTCCTTAAATCAGCCTAGAATACCTCACATTTCCTTACCTCTTTCAAGTGCAGATGTTTGCACCAGTATAATTTTTAGCTCTGTGCAAGTTTAATTTTTTCCTCAATTAGCACCTCTGTCAAAGCCTCCTGAAGTCAATAAGAGTCTTTTCACTGACTTCATTAGATTTTGGATCCACTCAAATGCTTCAGTTCATGACCTGTAATGATTCCAGTAGGCTCCAGTGGAGGAGCACGCTGAGCACCACCACCCATACACAAATGTACGTGTTCACTTCCCAGTGCATTCTTCTAGCTACTATTTGCTGTTTTCTTAAAATGTGGCAAATTTGCCACTCTAGCCACAGTGAAAAAGGTGAAGAGGCTGGAAGTAAGTTGGCACTGAATTGCTTTGATTTTCTTCCCATTCAAAGGAAGTTCCCACCAGCAGCTTAAGAAGCAAGACATTTATTTTATTTGTATTTGAAAAAAGGGCAGAGGAGAGAAGGTTTTCCCTCCTTGAGATAAAAGAACTCTTTGGATGTACCTCATGAAACTGTTGAATACAGTCTTTTCTCTTTCTGGATGTCTCTATCCAAGCAGCACTGCAAGGGTACTTGTATGCTCAGGCAGTCCCCCCAGGCTGATGGTCAACTCCAGTTCTCCCAGCCTTGGGGCTGCCCATACTACTGCTTTCAGCCCAGGACCTGCCATAGGTACATGCCAAACTCATCTCTGCTCAATATCATCTGTCATGAAGACAACACAGCATGGGCAGAAAAAGGGCAATTTTTTGCCCTGATCATCTGTAGGAGCCAGGACATGGCCTCTGGAATAAATCATGGAGAATACTTACAGAAAAGAAATGTCTAAATATGTCTTAAGAGGGTATGATAGGACTATTTGTATCACAGGGCAGACAGAACGCAGAGCAGAGAGGAAAAATCTCTCTCTGAGCTCAAACACAGCCAAGGTACCATGTTACATCAGCAGACTCATGGCAGGTCAGAGCAGGCTTGGAGGCACTTCTCCAGAACGCAACCTGTACTACTGATGTGCAGGAATGGGATGGCACGTCCAAGCAGTTAGCACTGGAGATGGAAGAGGAAGGAGCAGATAGGGCTTTGTAAGCTATGGAAGGAAAATGGAGAAGAAGGAGCAAGAAAGAACATCTTGGTCCACGCAAGGAGACTGAGCAAGCTGCAGTGGGCAAAGCTAGCACGGAGATGTGGAAAAGAAGAGAGAAGAAGAAGAGAAGGACTGATCCAGGCAAGTAGGGAAGACAGCCCAGTTAGCCCCTGAGCTGGTCGGGAGGGAAGAGGAAAGCAAGGAGAAGGGGGCAAGGCTTTGCCCCCTGGTCTGGGGAGCGGGAAGGCACTGGAGGGAGGTGGTTAATAGACTGCACTCGGCTGCCTCACCAGGAATGGCAGTGACACCTGACTGGGAACTTGGGGAAAGAGTTGGCGGCTTATTAAAGCAGCCGGACCCCGGCTGAACCCCACGACTACACGCTAGGATTGCTGTGTGCCCCTTGATAACTCACAGCTGCTGATAAAGTCCACTGGTAATGGCTTTTTGCTAATGAGAAAAGTGCTGCTGATTATGACAAATAGCCTTGGACCAACAGGCTAAGCTGCTACACAGGCTCCCAATTGTCAGTCTGGGTGATTTTTGCATTTCATTATTTCTTTCCTGACGTCCTGGCTCCTTCTATCCTTAACGTACTCCCAGAGCCGTGTGTCACAATTTTAATAACACTTCTTTATCTCAATTTTTCCCCCTCTCTCCATGGGAGCTGGAAACAAAAGGCTGTTACAGAAATAATGTTTAACCCCGCTCGTGTGCTGCAGTGAAAGAAACCCCATAGCTATTGTTCAAGAATTAAAAAGGCGTAAATAGGGCACACAGAGCCCACTCAACCCTTAAAGACAGACTTTTAAAAATACCTGTTATTACTATTATTTAGAGCCCTTTCATGTACAGCTTCAAGGCCTGCCATGTTCCCTGTCTCTTATTCTGTGACAAAGGTATAGCACATATCTAAGCACCGAGAATAAAATCTTGGTGGACAGTGACACTGTCTCTCTGTTTTGAATGCCTTCTAATAATAGCAACATTATTTTAAAGGGAAGAATGGGGGGGGGAACATCAAGGACTCAGAATAAACCTATCTTCTTTGCAATTGGTTACAAATTGTCTTCTGTCATTAAAAAAATGAGAGCTGAAAACTGTTGGGTGCGTACAGCGGAACCAAGGCCAATGCATGCCCTAAGACTAGGTATAAAAATTACGCTTTTCTGCCCTTAAGCTCACAAAACAGCAGCAAACAACTGAAGTTCACTGAGTTCTCTGCTGCTCTCACATCACTAGGATTTGCCAAAGATCTTTTCTTTTGAGGATACATTGCTGCCTATGGTCCTTGACTTGTAAAAAAGACTGATCCCACTGCAGGTTCCTTGTATGCTGGACGTTAGGTGCGCTGCCTATCCGTGCTGCCCAACACCTGGTGTCCTGCAAGAGGGAAAACGGGTGAACCACAGCCCGCAGAAGCATCTTTAGCCTGGAGAAAAGGAGGCTGAAGGGAGACCTTATCGCTCTCTACAACTACCTGAAAGGAGGTTGTAGTGAGGTGGGTGTTGGTCTCTTCTCCTAGGTAACAAGTGATAGGATGAGAGGAAACGGCCTCAAGTTGCGCCAGGGGAGGTTTAGATTGGATATCAGGAAAAATTTCTTCACTGAAAGGGTTATCAAGCATTGGAACAGGCTGCCCAGGGCAGTGGTGGAGTCACCATCCCTGGAGGTATTTGAGAGACGTGCAGATGTGGTGCTTAGGGATATTGTTTAGTGGTGGACTTGGTAGTGTTAGGTTAGTGGTTGGACTTGATGATCTTAAAGGTCCTTTCCAACCAAAATGATTCTATGATCTTGCAGTGGTTGTGGGGAAAGCAGGGGCACATGAGTCGTGTTGGAGGCATCACTTCAGCAATTGCGCTTTCAGACCCCCCACAGCTTACTTGTAAATGCAAAACCAAGGAGATACAAAAATGTTCCTGAGAGCAGAATTAAAGATCTGTGGCAGACGAAGCAGGGGCACCGGGGCTCTCTTCATCCCCATTAACTATTCAGGCAGAGGGAGATTTTAAAAGACTGAATGATCAGGGGAGTCTGCAAAAGAATCAGGAGCTACATCAGAGTTCAGAGCATGGGATTTAACTGTACGACTGTTCTTTGTGTCCATCACTTGCATTTTTCTTTGTCTGCGATTTTATAAATTGCAGCACTAGAATAACATTGGCTTTACAAGTGTTATAGCTACATTACATCAGCAACACTAAAATCATCCCCATTGGAAAAGAAAATTGATCTTAAGCCTCTCTTAGTCCCTCTATGGTATATAACATGTAACTAAAGGATTCCTGCTTTTTTTTTTTTTAAGCATCTTGAGAAATTTTGGGCTTTCTAAGCTTTGTCATCCCAAACTGAAGGTGAGGAGAGATGAATCTTCAGTTAGGTTCTCCCTTCACTATTATCTCTTTATGCTTTTCTTGGAAAACTTATGAATCATGAAAATGTTTAAAATACACAAGAAAATTATAAGACCTGTTTAGAGTTTGTTTACTTGAAATCTCCTTTGTTGACATCCTGGTTTTATAGTTGTCTGTAAAGTCTAACTTGAAAAAAACATACAAAACATATGAAATTATTGTACCAAAGACTTAAAAAATAATCTTATTTTCTAGAAAATTAAATGCTTTCTAACTTTGCAACAGAGCACACTCTCTCATACTGTACAGCGTGATTATTTGAACACGATTATTACAAAGAAGTTTGCAAACTGGTTTTATTTGCTTTACCACAATTTCTGCTACTCCACAGGAGTCTTTGCAGTATTAATTTTATTCATGAGAGGGAAGTTTACTGGATAAAAATAACACACTCAGTTCACAAGTAGTGTCAACTGTGAGCACTGGTGCAAGATCAGAGCCAGAAAATTAATGCACAATCAATTGCAAAATCACTCGCAGAGCAACAGACAGATAATAATCGCTCCCTTTGAGAAGGAAACCTTTGCAAAATCGCGCTGCCCCTTCAAGACCCCCTTTGGTTTGCTCTAGCTGATAACCTGCTGAAAGTCGTCTCTCACCCTGGGCCCTCTAAAGCAAAGCTTGAGGAATACTTCTCAGTCAGACCATTTCTGGGATGACATTTGTGATGCTCGCGCGCTTCTCCGGTTTTGAGTTTTACTGGATAATATCCCACCAACACTGAATTTTCACGTCTTAAAAATAAAAGTAGCACCCGGGCTCTGACACCTAATTGCAGTCTTCTCCCTCGCATAGTGACATTGGTTTCAAGTCACTGACTTGAAGAGTGGTCCCATTACATTGAATCTAAAGGGCCTGTATTAAAAAAATCCCTGCTGTTCCCCTTCAGCCAACCTCCAGCCTGCCATTCTCCATCTAAAATGTGGCCTTCCTTCAGCCCCTACAAACACCTGGAAAACACCTACAAGAGCACGGATGCCATGGTAAGACAAATAAATACAGCCACAACAGAGGTCACATCCGCAAAGTTTCTGGCAGCTAAAGAAATTTTAACATTTCAGTGACTGTCTGGATTGTGAGCCAAATTTTGCTACTGTTAACCTGGAAAGTTTAAATTATGTCCGAGAATCAGTAAATCCCACCAGCAGCTAGAAATTTTGTAGCACTCTAACCTGAACACACCTAATCTTAACAGCAAGAACAGATGAATGTTCCTAGTATTCATTAATTAAAAAAAATCAGGAATTAAACCCTGTGATTTTTCAGATTTTTCTGCTTTCTAAACAGTATTTTTTAATTTTTTTTTTTACACTCCATTTATTTGTGGAGTTTTTCTTGGCTTGATAGATTTTTGTGTTTGGTAGGGTATTTATTCTTTCTTGTACAGAGAAAGCACTTCCCAAAATTCAGGTTTTGCTGCTATAAATGTGAGGGCATTGTTTTAAGGAAATATTTATATGTTTAGGTCTATTGACCATTTATACCATTATTTAAAGGGGTCACGGAAAAGGGCAGTGGTTATTAAAACAGAGAGAGCGAGCAAAAGCAGGAGACAGACAGAGGGAGCGAGAGGTAAGAAACTCATAATGGGATTTTTCATGTGGAACGATCATTTTATCTAATACGTCTGAAAATGTAATCCATTACTACTAATTACCATGCTGGCATTGAAATACAGGATCACACTTCCTCCAGATCCAGATAGGGGCCCAAATCTCTCTACTCATTGTTCTTCCCATCCCACCTCGCCTCCCTCCCTTTCTGCTTCTCCAAGAAGAAATTCAGCCCTTCGGACATTAGTGAAGAAGGGCCCGAGGTCTCCCTATCGTCCTAAAGCAGAAGCTAAACAATATTAGCCAATCATTTTTGATAGATGAAGCATGGAAATTAGTTCCAGAGTTTAACTGATAACTGAAACCACACAGTTACATTCCATTATGGCAGCCTTAATTGATGAGCTCATTAAGCCCATTATTAGAGAAATTGATTTCAAATAGGCACTTAAAACTGGCTGGCAAAAGAAAAAGGTGAAGAGATACCGTACAATGTGAAGAAAGTAACTAAAATACATAATGAAGCAAGTAATTTTATAGGTTTGTTTAATGAAAGCCTCAAGAGCATATTAGTTGCTGTGTGGATTTTAAACACTCATTTTATGTACTAATAAAGCTCGCGTCCATTATGGGAGTTCTGAATGCCTCCAATCTTTAATGCAGCTCTGCTACTAATTAATTAATTAACCCCAGCTGAAGCAATCAATTAGTCATGCAGAATCGACACATTTAAGGTCTGCCAGGTAGCACTGGGTACCAGCACAGAACAGTGGAAGCAAAGTTTCTTTTTTAATTATTTTTATTTTGCTTTCAGCATAACAGGAAAAAAAAAAACAGGACTAAAATTTAAAGGCTCCATTAGCAGCATAGTAAAAATGAGTGATTAACACTCTGACTTTAGATTATTTCAGAGGATAAAGCAGTGGAACAGCACTGGGAATTTTTGACATTGGTTCGGATTGGAGATGCAAAACCTGGCCAGTTAATTTTTGATACATTCATCTCAAGCTGCTGCTGCTGCTCAGGTTAAATGCAGACTGCTGCAAGTTTCTGAGCAGCTGCATGGAGGTCCATTTTCACATCTGGGGTCTGAGAAAGTAAGCACGTGCAGTAAAGTTAGTAATAATAAATCCTCCAGAAGCAAATCTTCAATTTATAGTACTTATTTGGGAAAACAAAAGCAGAAAAACAAGCCCCTTGGTATTAACCCCTCTTGTGCCTTTTGATTTCCTCCTTTTACCTTCTCTTGAATGCTAAAATGTAGAGCTGTTATCCAAAGGGCACTATATAAATGGCCCTTCATTAAACGAAGCTCATCAGCCATGACCGATTAACCTCGGTTGTAAAGTGAGATTGCTGTCTACGTGAGCTTATGCACGGATGAGTTCCTTTGCTGGAAGACTGAACTGAGGATCTTTCCACTGGAGTGAATTTGGAGGAAAAGTAGAGGAGATTTCTCTGAGGAGAGAGTTAAAAAATGGAGCAAGTCAGATTACATTTCTTCTTTGAAGGATCTATCATTGTTATTGTTATGGTTGTTGTTATTAGCAGTAGTATTAATCTTCTTTTTAAACCATTGAGTTTGGTCAGCTTGCTGGTACAGTGATGAGGACTCGGGAGAAGGTCTTTTCGTGATGTTGGAGTCAGCAGCAGAACAGACTGAGCGAAGTTCGTTCCTGA
Source organism: Nyctibius grandis (assembly GCF_013368605.1). NCBI lineage: Eukaryota > Metazoa > Chordata > Aves > Nyctibiiformes > Nyctibiidae > Nyctibius > Nyctibius grandis. The sequence continues at coordinate 8,070,896 of NC_090663.1, read as the reverse complement.
TAAATTCAAGGACAGAATTTTTGCTTTGGCCTTGGGACCACATTTGTTTATTATTTTCAAGACAGCTCCAAAAGGGGACTGAGAAAAGACTAAGAAGATGACTTAGAGAGTCCATGTCCAACATTGCAATGTATCTTCTCACCTCACATTTTACAGCTACCTAACCCTAATTCTTGTGGGCTCAGTAGGCATCTGCACTTCTAATTTAGGCATACGCTTTGTCTTCAGTGGCATTTGGAGTCTGGGCAAAAAGGCACCTGCAATACTGAATCTCTGCTTATTCTTGGCACTTCTTATTCAGCATGGGTCCTTCTGAGATTGTGTTTTAAGGTGCCCATGCTCTCCCCATGTCAGCTCTAGGAACTTACAAGCCCTGTCCAAGAGCTGGACTGTGCACCAAGGGCTGGACACCTAAACTGTTAGACACGGCAACATCTAAGCATAGATACCCAAGTCCTTTATTGGCTCTTGGATTTTGTTCATAGACTTGGCCTATATGGTAAAAATTTTCTGCTGACACGAAGCTGGGAAAACTGTTCAGATGGAGAAGGTCTGGAATATCATACAGAGACTTGCCTGAAAGAGTCCAAAACGCAATGTTGTGATTAAGACTTTCTGCTACAAAGAGGAAGATCCTCAAATGGAATCAAGGCAGGAGGAGAGAGACCTAAAGGAAAATTAGTCACGGCATGACTGACAGTGTGAGTGCTCATGCCAGCTCCCATGATTTGCTGATCAAAGCAAATATGATTCAAGACTGCATCAGACAATCTATTTTTAAGGAGAACTACGGAAATATTGGATGCATGGACCCAGCAACAGACTTTATGTTAAAAAAGGAATATAGTTCCTAAAACCACATCCAGGAAAGATGAGTTCACACTGAACTGAGGCAGAGGAAAGTTATGAATATATCTTGAGAAATGGAGGCCTTTCTTTTTAAGAGAGCTTTGCTTGCTTAGCCTAGCAAAATGAAGGCTGATATGTGATATAGTTCTCCCTATAAATATATCAAAGCAGCATCTTCTCCGGCAGGTAGAAAAAATATTTAAGCTAAAGGGTAAAGATGGCACAACAGCAGATGCATATGAATAAATAATATTCAAATAATAAAATTCAAATTGGCCATAAATAAATTTAGACTGAAAATTAGAAGAAATTTACCATCAGGGGTGTGAGAGTTGGGAACAGCCCTCAAGTGGGAAAAGTCAGAGAAGGGAATCTACAGGATTTCAGAAGAAACGTTTATTTATGATAGCTTATGATAAAAATTGTATGACTTAGTTGACTTTGATATGCCTCTGAGAGGATCCCCTTTCATTGCCTTTGAAGGCTAAGCTTGCTGCACGCAGCATCCAGGTGGGGTTTTTGACACTCTGATTGCTATGTGCGTGTGCAGACATTGACAACCATGAGCCAAAGGGATCTGCTTCGGTTGCTTAGGGCATCATCAGACATTTGCGTGACTGCAACCAGAAATGCAGCCTTCTTTTTTGTCCCTGCTGGCCTTAGGTCTTCTCCAGTCCAGCTCAGTGTAAAATCAGTGCCACTCCCTTTCTGAATTTATAGTGATGAGTGACTGCTGACCTTAGCATCTTTGGCTTTATGAGGAAGGCAAGATGTTGTCCCACCTCCTCTCTTGAATGAGAGAAAGGCTGGGATGTGCAACATTTATATTGTTGGTAAGCAATGTAAGGAGTACAGCTGACATCAAACATGGATATGCTTGTGACCAATTCACAGTCATACATATTCATCAGGGAAAGAACAGATTTCATCATCTGGTCCAAATGACCTGCTATTTCTGTTAGCATGGCAATACCAGTGAAGATGCAGAACATCAAGCTGAATTGTGTCTGTCTTCTATGTCACCAGCAAAATAGTCAGTGATTAGTCTGTCTCATCTTCCTTACTGAGATATTTGAGCACAAAAAAGAGCTGAAAGTATGAGTTTGAGTTCCATAGAGGAGTAAACAGCTCTGAAGTTATAAAAGTCGCATTTTGATTTGTAAATTCTGCACATTTGTCTGGAAGTCATGGAGGGCAGCTAAATTCCAAGCCAGTCACTTTTCAAAACAGAACTGCATGTGGTCCAAGAAAATACTTTGGGTTCTTCCTTTTTCTGTATTTGCTTGGTAGATTAGGGTATTACTGTCATCTTTGCCTTCTTTCAGTTGGTGCTTTAGTGTCCTCTTTTCTCTTTCTGTGGTTTCAATCCAGGTGATTCTCCAGAGTTCAAGTTCCTTTGGAGCCAGGCATGAAAGTACGGACAGCAAAAAATGAGCAAAGAATTTCAGTTACTGTGTAGCTTCCACCCCAAGACTAGCTGGACAATGTTTGGTACAGCACATAGGACGGTATAGTCTGTGATCATAAAAACTCTTGCAATTTGAGTGACAGCAGAGATCTGGTTACTGCAATGACATGATTGACAAAATCACAAGCTCAGACTGGTTCAATTCTGTGGAAGGCTGGATGATTCAAATATCAAAACCACACAGGTTAAAGATCTCTTAGTACATCTCAAAAAGGCAGGGTTAACTGAAAACTTCACAAATCAGCTACGTGCCAACAGGAGAGAATCTTCAAAGCAGGACCAGGAGGTCCTTCCCACACCACCCCAAAGCAAACTCCAATATGTTAACAGCCTATGAAAACACATCCAGAATGTGCAGATTCCCAAAGCAAAATGCAAATTCAAGGTATCAGCAGTGAACCAGGTCTCACCTAATTAGGACTGTGCAGACTGGAGGCAGGTTTATTCTGCGCTACTGCGAAACTGGAGCTGTGCTACATTTTCCAGCTTTGTTTCCCAGACCTCCAAGTAAAAATATCATCACTTTACCCCTTTATCTCATTTTACCTTTGACAAAGTAATTATTTTACTTCAGAGCAATCCCTTTTCCACAAAGTTGGCGCAAAAACTACTGTTTTGCTAAAGCTGAACCTTTTTTAGATTAGACGTTGTGAATACGTCCAAACACTAAGAAAATAATGTGTTTAAAATTCAGACATGTTGAGACTAGAATGAACATAAAGTAACACGTTATGGAGGGGATAATGAAGGGCAAGTGAGTATTACACCCATAAGGACATTGTTAGAATAAAGGTGGTCTGCAATGGTTCACCTTGCGCTGAAATAATGCAGGAGCACTCGCAGTGAAAGTGAAAACTTCTTGGAGCAGAGGGAGAACTGATCAGCTGATGGACGGTAAGTCTGAAACCACTACAGCAGAAATTAGCATGTGCCTATGTCCTAGTATTACATGAATCTAAGTAACTATTAGTGCAAGTCTTGATGGTACTAAGGAAGAAACAGAAAAGAAAGTGAAGGTTGTAACTAAAATTTTTAAAAAGATACAACTGAGTATAAAAGCACCGATTACAAACAAAAAGAAGGCATAATGCCAAACATAGGACAAACATCACCAAATCTTATCAGGGACTGATTAGCACCTGATTAATTCAAATCCTTCATCTCTGAGAAACCACTAGGGATATGAATACAAGCAGATTAGAATCGGTTGAAATGTTAGCTTGAATACAACGGCATAAAACCTCTAAACATCAACCTGGTAAACAGGCTTTATATACCAGAGCTGATTGCGAGCTCCCTGTTCCAACGGTGCAGAGAATGAAGCCTAAGGCAATCATGTTTCTGATTTCACACAAGTTTTAGGTTTGTGTAATTCCAATGTCTGATCCAGAGTACACAGACAGAATAATTGCTGCTTGAAAAAGAAGAGAAAATGACATCTCCTCCATTAAAATGTTCTTTTTTGTCCTCTCCTTTACATTTGATATCAGAACTTTGATAGTAGTTTGGAAGATTTCCTTCATCAGCTGAATTCAAAGTGCAAATGGATCCAATTTCTATTTGTTGCTTAAGATACCACAGGACTGCATCCAGTGTTGACCACTGTCCCATCAACAGAGCTCTCCATCCTGAGCTGTTTGCCCATGCTCTTTGTTGTGGACTTCTTCAGCCCATGGAGGAGCATACTTCAACACATGACATTACTAATTACCATTTACAGAATTCAGTCCAAAATTAAAGGGAAAAAAACTCATTTCTGAGTCAGCCAAGCCCTGTTCTGGCCCAGGAGAAACTCCTTATGTACATCCAAGAGGCTCACACATACCACGTCCCTCTGAGAGGCTGGGGACCTGCTCCCTGCATCAGCCATGCTCACTATGGTTCAGCTGCAGCTTTCTCCTCTCTCTCCAGGTAGAATCACTTTATTCTCTGGCTTGGTACCAAATTGCAGTTTCTGGTGTATTAATCATTAATCACCACTGAGTTTCTGGCTGAGGTTCAAGACAGACAGGCTTTTTTCTCTGGGAAACAAGTCTCTGTCTAGTGTCCTGGGACCAACCAGTTTCTTTCAAGAAAAGTTACTTTAAAACAGGAGTATTTCAGATAAAAATGGAGATTAAACACTAGGAATGATGTTAAACTTGATGTCTGCTTACTTTGCCCAGCTGTGGTAGGCTTTGCAGTACAGCTTGTCTTTCTTTGTCATCTTGTACACTCACATACTTTCCAATGGGTATTTGGACTAGATGATTGTTGTTGGTCCCTTCCAACTCTTCTCTTCTCTCCTTTTCTCTTCTCTTCTCTTCTCTTCTCTTCTCTTCTCTTCTCTTCTCTTCTCTTCTCTTCTCTTCTCTTCTCTTCTCTTCTTTTTTTTCTAATTTCCTTCAGCCCCCACTTTGCCCACAAAAATTAAGGAACTAGGCTACTATGAAAGACTGGAGTCAATAGGTCTCAGACCAGAGGTTGGCCAAAGCTATTAACTGACCTGCTTTGCCACCACCAAAACAGTCTGACCTGGCAAGCCATGTATCACTTATCTATTCACCGCAGCAAATAAAACCCATACACCAATATAAACTCATGTCCCTCTGTTGACCTCTAGCACCCTCACCATTATTGCACACTTGCCAATGGACTGCTCATGGCCACACCTGGGGTTTTGCTGTCACCTATCAGCACCATGTCTGTCACCCAAGACATGTTCTAGGGCACAGAGATGAGACTGACATTGAGAAACATTTCCTGAGGACATGGACCATCTCCAGGTCCATGTTTGTAACTCTCCCTAGACCGTGGCCTTGATTTTGGTAGAAGATTTAAGACACTCTTACAAACAAACAAAATGCAGGGCAAAAGTAAGATCAGAGAGGAAAAAAACCTCTTTCTTGCCATCCTACTGATAACAGCATAAATAATATTAATGACCAACAGTGTGACTGAGCTTTTTAGGAAGGCATGATCCATGTCCTGAAGGGCTGAGGTCCAGCAGGGCAGCTGCAAGGAGCGGAGCTGCAGGGTTTCTGCTATGGAGACCTTTCCCTCTGAAGCTGCTGAGATCAGTTCCTCAGCACGAGGAGCAATAAACCAGTCCTGTCTATGCTCTGTGAAAGTTATAAAAAGAGACGCTCTTGGTTTGAATTTCTGTTGCCCCGTAGCTCTGTATCTCCCTAAGCTTATGGCTACACATGATAGAAAGGCAAAGCAGGGAGTTCGTGAGCTTAATAACCACTTGACTTTCACAAATACTTTCTGCTACAAGATGCTGAACAATTCAAAAATGTTCCAGTATTTATATTGCATCCCAGATTAAATAACTGTTGTCATTTTCTGCCTTCATTGTTTTAATAGTCAATTCAATTGAAAATAGGCCCATTAAAAGTATTCATTTGTAAAATATTGCACTATAGCTTTTTTTTTTTTTTATTTAGCAGTTCCGAAAACACCTACCAAGTGATTGCTATTTAAAACCCACTTAAAGGCCAATTTACACAACATTTGTGCTTGTGTAAATAAGGTTTGCTGTTATGCTAATGTACAATTGCATCACTCGTGCTATTTGGAGGATAATTCACAATTTTAAATTGTGCTGTATAACAGAAGAATTCAAGACTGTTTTAATCACAGCTTTCGTTAGCATTAATCAGATGTAAAAGCACATACTGTTTTGTCTGCTGCTGAGAAGCAGGCAGTGCAGAGACAAATGACTGAAAGGAGATTTACAGTTTTTTCTACCTCTGATTTCCAATTAAACCCTGGGTATTTAGTTAATACTCTCAACTGGAAGTCTCATGATAGAGACAATACACAGGAAGATCCATAACACCGTTTGACAAAAAAAAAAAACAAACTAAAAAACAGCCTCCACAAATTTGCCAACAATAGTGTTTTTATTTCAAATAACTGTAATTTTTCCTCTGGGCATTGCTGCAGATTATGCATTTTCCTTCATGATTTTTTAATGAAGGACTAATTTACCTATTGTCCAAGTGCATTATAGACTGTAAGTATGATTATTTAATTCAGCACAAAATCCACCATGTCAAGATTAACTCATATTTACTAAATGTTTATAAATTAGGTAACTAAATCTTCATGGATGAATGCCAATTTATACTAAGACTTATTTCTTTTGTTCATAGAAATTTCTATAAGTGCTTGTAGCCATTCTGAGGATCTATAAAGAACTGATAGTAAGAATATATTTACAAATTATCTGCTGAGACCATATAAACTCTATAAAGCAGGATTCTTTTTTCATTATAGGTTTGTACAGTGGCTAGCAAAATAGGATCCTAGTGCATGACAGCAGCAGCTATGGGCTACTGCAACACAAATAAATATTAACAATGTGTATACATTAGAGTACAATCATATAAAGGTTGGAATAAATATAGTAGTAAAATTCCTCTGCTCTCACTCATTCGAGAGCCAATCTGCATATCGTTTCCACTTCAGAAACCCTTTCACAATCTGTTTAACCCAACCTCTGGACTGGGCTGAATTTAACAATGTGCTTTAAGGACTTCTGTTCAGCTGGTCCCATCAGACTCCTATGGTTCAAAGACTCCTATGAGCCCAGCAAGCTTTTATTTACATTCGTAGTTCATTCCCTGGCACAACACCCTCTAATCCCTGTGTATTTAACCATTTAAATGTAACACAGGTATAATGGACAAACACTTTAAAAGCACTTGATGGGCTTTTTACTCTAGCTATCCCTTCTCCAAAAATCCTTCACTAATCCCTCCTTTTTATTTTGTGGCTGCTGCTTGCTTTTGCAGTTGGTGATCTGATCCTGCCAGCTCTCCTCTGACTGTCCCCATTCCTCCAGACAGGGAGCCCAGACACTGGCACTCACACCAGCGGTCTGGCTTTCAGGAGCATATCCCTGCCCTCTTTTGGGCTCAAAAGGTGTTGATCTATGTGGCTTTAAAGCACTCCTTGCACCATTTTTGCTGTGATGATTACACCCTACAGGACACTCTACTATCGAGTATCTATCTCCTTGCCAAGATCTGTCTCTACCTTGTACTGACAAGCAAGATATAGAAGCAGCATGTCCTGCTATGACAATATTTTCCCATCTAACAGAGTGCAGGGTACGTACATACTGCACCAGGTGTTTTCAGAGAGTCATTTGATGAGTGGAAAACAGGCTGGGAGCCACAAAACAAAACCCACCTACAGTGTAGGACTATGATTTTCAGGAGCTGCACTATCCTATGTCTCACTCATACAATGCTGCAACTTATGCTAACAGAAGGTTTAGGCAAGCTGACTTTTATTGCTGATAAATTGAGGCTTAAGAACATGTTGCAGCACAATGGATGGAGTGGAGGTGGTCATCTGTCAGCCAAGATCTCAGCTTGGACTTTTTAATATTCATGGTTGAGAAGGCTTCCTTGAATGTATGTGCCTCTTCAAAACATTCATTCCTGCTCAGTATCAGCACTTGAAATAGTCATTTTTAGCAGTGTGACTATAAAATAAATTCCCATGCAAGCCTTCCTTGCAACAACGAGGTGTATGTTCCTTAATGTAGCTCCTTGCCTACAATAAATTTAATCACCCATCTCTTAGGGAAAACCAGGGAGAATGTAGGCATAAATTACCGCTGATCTGAAGGGAGAAGGTAGGTCTTGGTGCTGTTAGAATCTGTCCTCAGCACTGAAGAATACCCCCAAGTCTTGCCTGCAATGCTATTTCCATGTTTGCTCTGATCTTGTTCCCCCTTTAGCTAAGGTATCACACGACAGACAGACAGAGCTGTCTCCCCACGCATAAAGGCTGCAGAAGGCACAAGGCAGTATGGCCAACGCAGGTGGTGCACGGAGGACGTGGAAGATGTGTAGGTAGGTGCAAGAAGCTCCCTTGGAGCTGGAACAACTAAGTCCTCAACCCATTCAGAGCTGTTTGGGTGGCATTTCCATATCCTAAACTTTGCTGTCCCTGAGGAAGGACTGGACCTCAGGAGAGTGCTAAAAGGCTCAGCCAGCCTTCTGAAGCCTCTCAGACCCTATAGGATTGAAACACTTCAGAAACCACCCTTGACAATATATTAAACTCTTTCTGTCAATGCTTCTACAGCTCATCTGATAGATACTAATGGCTTCAACCAACAGTCCTATTTAGCATGATTATTGTTTTCATTTTTTAAAATGCACTCCATGCTCAGTTAGTGCCAGACACACCTTCATTACTCCTATCTGTTTGGAGAATCACAGCCTCCAGACTGACATATGAGACATCTCAGGATGGCTGAAAAGCAGTTCATTACATGAATACATCACATATCCTGGTAACATCAATTGCAGTAACAATTCTTAATGCAGCTAATAAGGTGTTAAAAGTCTCTACTGTTTTTTTGGTTATCTGACTTGTTTAAGATACCAAGCTGGGTTTTCATCACTTCTCAATTGGAAGGTTTAGCAGATTTAGTCTTCATTAAAAATATATATATTCTCTAGGTATGCATTTTTTTTTTCAGAGATTCCTCTACCCTTATAAAGCAAAGTGAAAAGTGCCATGGAATTACTGAGTGCAAAATGATCTGCCAGTTGTAGGGAATACAGATTGCAAGGCACTTTCTTGATCACTGACAGCTGTGGAAGTTTATGTTGCAATCCTACAAACAAAGAAAAATCTGGACTACTTTCTTCTTGATGTCAAGATTGGTTTAAAGGAGTAGCCATTTGTTACATGAGGTGTAGGCAACAGAATAAATCTAGCATGAAAGAATAACCATTCCAACATCCTAAAGTACTCTTACCCAGTAACACTGCTTCTGCATGGCAAGACCCATGCCTTTGCACTGTCTGTCATTTTCTATAGCTTTCATCACATGGAATTTAGGTCAGAGGTGCCAAACCTATTCTGTGGAGAGGAACAAATTCTAGTTTAAATGATATCAGCTATTAATCTAAAATAACACCCCCACACTCCATGCACAGCAGATTTCCCATACACATCAGCAGGAGGTTTACACAAAGATTAAAGAAAAGGTCTATTCACAGCACAACTACACTTAGTCAATAAGAGCCCGGTAGTCTGCTGGGTCCTACTCTAACCCAGTTTGTGACTTTGCACACACTTTTTTGATGGCTGAGCCCAAGATCAGGAAGTAAAGTTGCATGTCCATACATCGTTTAATTTCTTTAACTCACGAAGCTCCGTCCCAATGGATTTTCCAGTGTTAGCAGTCTGCTTTCCTCCCCCTTCCACCTCTGCTCTGTGCTGCTCACAAGTCCTTCTTGTGAGATGAGAAATAAAAGAAAAATACACATAGCTGAAGTATTTTAAAATAACACTAATCCATTTAACTCCACTCCTGTAAGAATCAGAATGTTAATAGACTTTTACATTATCTTACCCTGTCTGTGAGATGCTCCAGCTTATGACCTGGGTCCAGCTGCTTTTTGGACATGCAATCTGTATGAGGAATCCTGGTCTTCTGATACTCAGCATTGGTCCCATATTCCAGTGAGGACATAATTCAAGTTGGATCCAAGGCCCACTCAATTTGTGTATTCTAAAACAGGTGATGGGACAGAAGCCATGTGGCTCTACAGCCCTCCTGTCTATATCATAGCTACATCCATAATGCTGACTGTATCAAGTAGAGGTGTATAGATTTAATGCTCCCCAGTGAAACTGGAAAATGTGAAGAATTCATAACTGAGTTTCATTGTACCAGGCAGTCTGCAGATATGTTGTGTTGTCCTAATTAGGCTCCAATCTTGTACCTGAAGTAACTTGGGTACCTAATTTTGCATCCCCAGAAGTCAACAAGCATTGTCCAGGAGCACACAATAGCACATGGACTGCTCCAAACACAGTTTTGGAGTCATCCCAAGAGACAGCAGCTCAGCATCAGGAAGGACAACTGATCTTTTTCTCCATCCTGTGATCAAACACAGTCATTTTTCCTAAATGTGTGGTTTATGGTGTCATTCTGCATTCTGTCAAAAATGGAGAAACCTAACATTCATGCCTATGGCCCACATTGAATAGCTTTCTAGTCTCAATCTATTTTGTCCCTACTTTGTTTTCCCTGAGAGTAATCACCAGGGAGGTACCAATGACCAAAAAAAGCCTGAAGCATCAGATGTAGAAGGACCTGCTGAGGGCAGGACTTAGGATGGCACTGGATAACCTGGAGGCTGCTTTCTTTCTATGTCCGATTGTATCTGTTCTGGCAGCAAATAAGAGACTTTCAGTTTCAGCACATTACACAAACATTAAATTCCCTTAAAAAATAAAAATCTCAATGGCTGAGTTATAAACTCCTCAATGATAATCGTAATGGAAACATTTATATATCCCCACAGCTATAATGGGATTGCTGCAGTAATACTACACTGTTTATGGTGCTGATATTTTAAATAATACATTCCCTATCTTTTACTTTTCCCCTTTTTTCACAGTGCTGTACACACTTTGCATCCTTTCAATGACAAACACTGAGCAAAGTGCACCAAAAAATTATTTCCTCTTTGAATCCTTTTACCAAAGAAAAAAATCTATGTGCACACACAGCAGCTTGAGTCCAACTCGTTAATCAGCTGCATTATTATTACCACCCACCTCATCCTGTTAAAAAGCCAGATTTTTCTGCCATTTGTGCTGCTTTTAATCCATAGGAAGTCAATTTTCCGCTCATATATTAGTTTATTTTATATTTTCAAATTGATTCTACTATACATTGATTTCCTGTTGTGTGTATTGTATCCTGAGCTAGGATTATACGTTTAGTAGAAGTGGATATTCCTGCCACATAAAGGTTGCTTCAGCTCTATAGGACCCTTATCTTGAAAAGGGAGAGTCCAATTTTATTGAAACAGCTAAAATCCCACTTAATTGAATTTTTTTTTTCCTAAGATGTACAAGCTTAGAGACTTTTGGTTTCCAATTCAAGTTCAGCTTCGCGGTGTTTAAATTTCCAAACCCATAAAGACCTTTATGAAAAAGAACTTACAAATATTGTATTTCTGATATGGTGAATTACTGGAGAAGCTCAAGGTAAGAAGCAGTGAAATATCAATACTTTGTAGAACATCTTTTGATCATGCTGGCTTTTCATGGCCTGTTTAACACATTCCTATGGAAAAAGATCATGTTTGAACCTACATTTTACAATGTTAGAGCCCTGAAACGCTGCAGAGTAGAATTAGGGCTGTGCACTGGAACAGAAAGAAACACACTACCTGACAACATTTAATGCAAGAAGATGAAGCGACAAGAAATCCTTGGTTTCAGGGTGAAATTTTTGGCCCAGCTTGTAGCCACAGAGGTTTTGTCCTCTACTTCCAGGGAGTCAAGATTTCAGTTCCCTGTATGATAGAAATTTTCCCTGATTAGATTACTGATTAGATTGCCTCTATTGTTAATATTTAGAAATTATATCCTCTACTTTCCTTAGTTCTTAAGTAAAAAATAGACCTCGGGGTTTTTTTTTTTTCCTTTTGTTTCAAAGAAAAGTGAAAGCTCAGAGGAAGCCACTCACCTCCCTCGTCCGACCGCCTGAGCTCAGCTGTGTGCTGTTCTTTGGCCCACCCCAGCCATGGCCATGTTTTCCATCTCAGAGGATGCCACGCTTACTGCATCACAAACATGCAGACCCGGATATCTGTAAGTGGGTCTGCGAGCACATTTGCCCCCAGATTTCAGCCAGGCTGTGCTCCTGGAGCAAGGCTGTCTACGCAACGGGTCTGTCTGCAGGATCAGACCTTTCACTGCAATTTCGTCCAACCTGTGCCTGTCTGCAGCTTCTTCCTGAGCAACGCAATGCGCACCGACCATCCCATGGGCCGCTGGTAAATACAGCATGAGCAGAGATGTGCTCAGAAACAAAATGCAGTAAGAGAAGTGGCCCACTGCAGCACTGCTACCCACAGGGAGCGTGAGCAGGCACGTGGCTGTGCTTACGCAGCAAAAGCCTTTAAAGCTGACCGTATAGTTTATATGTTGAACGCTGAGGCTGGCTGGAGGCAGGGGGACCTATGCAGACGCAGAGCTAAGTAACAAAGGTAATATTTGGATTTGAATCAAATGATTTTTTCAGATCCAGGGTTTTGGTTGAACTATTCACTATTTTCAGTCATTCTATGACAGTGGAGGATTAGACCCCAAACTTGTAGGTCTGTGAAGCCTGGACAGCCAGGCCCCACAGTGACTGAGATGCCATTAAACCTCATGGCCAGACTTTTCTTGTGAGTTTGCCTCCTTCAAAGTCGTGCAAAGATGAGCGAAGTCCTACCATCCTGAACTCAGCAGCATTTTGCAAACGTCTTGCACCAATGACTATACACAACGCACAGAAACAAAGGACGTGGTCCAAGTGGCTCGGAGGAGGCTTGTGACATGATTTCTGGGCCTGAATGTGAGGCCCAGAGGATAAATCTTGCTGCCTGTTGTGACTGCGCGGGGAGAGAGGGGATGCAGAGCATCTTCCCCTCCCCTCGCAGAGCAGTGGTAACAGGGCTGGGTTCCCTGAGGAGGTGAGATGACTGGCTGCTGCAGAGGGTGAGAGGACCCCTCTTCCCTGACAAGCAGATTAGGGGCAGGTGATGATCGGTTCCAATTAGAAAAGAAGAAAATTTGGTCAACACTGCTGGGCCAGCACCAGTGACCTGCTCTGAGGAGGAGTCACCACATGTATTAATTATCCTCCTTTTTCTGGCAGCAGTGAGGGAAGGTTCAGCCCTGTCATTTCTTAGGAAGAGCTATGTTTTTCCACCAATGGAGCAGTGGCGCACAGATTTCCCTCTTTGAGGAGTCTGCGCCTGTTCCCAGGGGGCTGAGGTGCTTTTTGCTGGGACAGCCAAAGCAACCTTGCCGAGGAAATGCAGGAGGAAGGTGGCAGAGAAAAGCACACTTGCATCCAGCATGCAGATTTCAGGCAGGTCTAGGTCTCCTGCATGCTGTACGCCC
>NC_090663.1:7957650-8055150 GCF_013368605.1 Nyctibius grandis | reverse complement strand
TCACAAAGACTGAGCAGGAAAAGGGGCAAACCAGAGACTGCAGATTAGTCAATCCCAGGACCAGGATTAGTCCGCCCCGGGACCCACCCACATAAGCACAGACCTGAAATATCTCATGAAATCTTCAATGAAATTTTACTTCTGGGTGTGCAAGTTTTGCACATCCTGTGCTTTTAAAATGAGCCCTCTTTATGAATTTTGCATCACAACAGATTACAAAAAAAAAGTACGAATTTGTTTCTTACCCCTGTTTTACAGGTGATGCACAGGAACGCTCCCTTTGGTCGAGAGCACTGGGAAGCCCTTTAGCTGTGCCCAAAGTCTTTCTTTCAGTAGTATCTAACAACTGAATAAAGATGTGAAGAAGAGAAAGCCCATTACTCTTTTGGAAAACCAATAGATCCCATGCTGAATAACTTGTATTCATGTTTGAGCCCAGAGCCTATTCTTTACAGTCTGTTGCCTATAACATCCGCAGTCACAAAAATACCTATTTTGTACAGCCTGGTGCTAATTCAGCAACCAGACTGGCACCAAACTAGCATTAATGTGCCTTAGCCACACATTCAGCTGTCTCACTTTAAGTCCCTAGGTCTGAAAATTGAGTCCTAGAAGGAGTTTGGCTTTCCAGTGCCCCATGGCCGAGGACGTGTGTTAGCTGTTAGCAGCGCACAAACACAACTAACCTGTTATGCCCAGCTCAAGCAGCCCTCAGCGGTACCTGCACTCCCTCTCACTGAGTTAAACTAAAAGTTAGGATGATGTGGGCATGACAAATTTCCCCCATCACCTGTGAAGCTGGCAGCTCATAACAGTGGTAATTGCCCGTGTCCTCTGAGACAGAAAATGTGTATGATGGCACTGCATGTGCGAATGGGTGCAGAACTGCGCAGATGCCAGTCTGGCAGTGTAATGTATCTGCTCTTTTATTCCCTATATCCTTATCACTTGCTATCTCTGTGTATCACGCACACAGCATGTTTCACTTCTTTGTCTTGATCCTCAACGAATGGATCTCTTTTATTCAAAGGTACAATTTAACTTGAGAATTTCATGTTTGCAGCAGCTATTTCCCCTTGTACAGTCCTGTCCTCTGCAACGAATACGTGGTGTTAATTACCGGGAATTGCAGCTCTTGAATTCATGGGATAATTGATAATACCTGCATGCAGAAAATCCCCATCATGATGTTTTAAAGATTCACTTAATTAGCCCTGTGTCTGGGAGATCAAGCATTAACCATTTGCCTTAGGACTCCTCCTTCAGGCTTTTTCCAGAAACCTCTGCTATTTACCTTTTAGGGGTGATTAGTACAGAGAAAGCCAAGGGAGGAAGGCTGTGTGTGAGATGTTGCCACAAGGGAATAAGGAGCCCTTTGTCCTGTCATGAACTATCCTAACAAAACATTCAAATAGGATTTAATCACTGCAGTGGTCTGCTCACATTGCTCTTAGGGTTAGATACCCCCATAAATCATGCATAGCTTGGAGACCAGGGTGTCTTAAAGTTGTTCACAGCTGATTCTCCACTGCGCATAGCAGATTGAGATCACTTATTGCTTTCCATGAGATTTTTGGTGCAGTCACTCTGGCTCCTGTCTTTCATTCTTGAAAACCTAGCAAACCACAGAAAATAGGTCAAGAGTGCTTGCCTTATAAGCTCTGGTTTGGGTGAAGTATGCTAGCAGCTTAAAGCAGAATAATTTTGTTACAGATCTTATAGCTCATGTTTGATTACATACTAGTAGGAGGGAAAGAAATGATCATCACCCTTTTATGTTACAAGGGATCAAAATCAATTTTCTTTCAGATTTTTTTTTGCAATAGATATTTTGCCTAAAGATGAGTTGAATCAATTTTTTGAACAAGCAAGACTACTTCAGGTATACTGATACTCAGTGATTAGTTTTAAGCTTTTAATAATACAGTTATTAGTCATGAAATTCCCATCATCACACTAATGTACTTCAGCCATGGCCTGGAAAACTTGTCTAAGGAAATGAGAGGGTACTTTGTAGTTTTGTTTCTTCTGTGATAGTCACAGAGGTTGTTTGGGGTGGAATATATGATGTAAACAACAGCCCAAGGAATTATATTGAAATTACTAAATTTCCTTCCAGATTCACAATCAAACAGCCACGATACAACACGATGAGCAGAACAGTAACTGCTCATGGCTGCACTTGAGCTGGTCCTTTCAAAGCAAAATGCTCAATACTGAATTCTTGAGACACCTGATTTACCAGCCATGGAAAACTGGCCATGACCCAGCACTCACAAAAGTCAATGCCCTCAAGTGTAAATTGTGAAGGTTTCGCAAAAACTGCAAATCGTTTCACAGGGACAACAAAATTCAGCCTGAGCTCACTCTTGCCTTTCAGAATGCATTTCTGCGTACAGTTCCTGCAGACACCTCCTTTTCCTCTTCAGATATTTATTAGTGAATAAAAATACAACACAAAGTGAACAAAGTAATTAAAAGTAATCACTGGTAAAACCGAACTGTTCCATCTCTGTTACAAAAGAGAGATACATACACAAATCTGTTACAAAAGGTTCTATATCTAAATATCTAAAAAGTGGAAAAAAAAATCATTGTATTGTCTGAAAGATACGGGTCAATGTAGAAATAGTACTCTTTAATTTAGAAGAATTCATTTTCTGCTGAAGTCATGGGTGATTTCCCTACATAAGACATGTAGCATAATATTCTAGCAAAACAATGACTTCAATTGTTTTCTTAATGATTAATATTGTTGTGGCATATTCTTCTGCATTTCATGGAAATAAAACTATTTTCCAGCTCTCCCGGACTGTAGCATTCCCCAGCACAGGCTTTCAGCATTGACCATACCATCACGCATTTGTATGCAGGACTACTGCAGTCAAAAGGATTTCTTGCAGTAATCCTAATTGGCAAAGTTTGATTTGCAACTGCAAATGTAGCAATTATATATGCAAAGTGGCTAAGCATTCAAAAATTATTAGATAAACCAGATACAAGGTTGTGCCAGCACACAAATCGGACCAAAATATTTTTAAATCATAAGTTATGTATGCAGTCAGAAAAACAAAAATATAGCCAAATTGTATAATTTGTCCTCCCCGCAGGAACACCAGTAAAACTAGAGCAGTGTAGTCTAACTGAAGACCTGTCCTACCTACCACATAGATAAAACCCATCCCAAATGTAACTGAAATTCTTTTTGAACTAGCACCATTCATTTTCCTGTTAGGCTGAACTGCTCATGAGCCTTCCTTCATTTACAGCATCCTGAGACGTGTTTAGCACCACTGACTTCAACGGTGTAACTCTTGATTTATGATGGTTTGACATGTAAAATTTAGTAATTAGCCTTAGACTATTTATTAAAATACTAGTGGCACTTGTATGCATTATAGTAACTGCAAAGACACAGGATGGGATGATTTCATCTGGTGGGAGCTTAATATAGCAGAATCAAGCCCAGCCTTTCTTTCAAAATATTTTTAACTTAGCTTAACTCCATTGACTTCCTCAGAGTTGTTCCTTATAGACATGAGATGACATGAACAGAGAAATGGGCCTGACACATTACGCTGCCAGCTCACAGAGTAATATTATTCTACGATCTTTATACCTGAATTTATAAGGTATAAAGTATAGTAACTTGGAGGGCTGATGCATTGCTTGTGGGAACCACTGCAGCTTCACTGGCTTGAGACGGACACTGAGCCTGAGCTCCAGATGGGCACTTTATAAATTTGAAAGTGAAGGTTTTACTAGCAGCAGAAATTAATAAATACCCATTTCTTCTCTTCCCTCTCTCTCCCAAAATCAATTTAAAAATTGAGCTTCATTTTCCATCCAGTAACAAAAGACTGGTATTCTGTATTGTACTCTCCAGCTCATATTATGAATGGCATGTCACATATTGCAAGGCTACACCTGCAAGGGAAAGAATGAAGGCTGATACAATCTACCCCAGGTTCTGCAATGTCAGGTCACTTATCAGTCTTTAAAATGCAAGGGCAAGATTTAGGGTTTATTAAAAAAAAAGGAAGAGAAAAAAAAAAGAATACTGAATGAATATATATTTTGCAGACTTGTCTGAAGGTTTATGAGGATGACAATAAGAGCATGATATTGTTATTGGGAACATGCATGGCTCTTGGCATGCACAAATCTCAGCTGATATTGTGGGCATCAGTGAATTACATTCCCCAGTCTGCACAAAGCTTTGCAGCCGGGATTTTTTAGGAAAGTTCAAGGCCAAAATACTATAACCCCTTATGGAGCACTAAGAATATAAGGCTATGCTCACTGAGGGAGAAACTGGAGTCTGAAGAGACAAAGACCAGGGAATGTATTTTTGATGTTTTTTTTTATCTGACTCCATGTCTCACTTGAGGAGTGAAGCAGCTTAGAGACAGGCTACTACCTTTCAGCTTTTTCTTTGACCTTGAGTACAGCAGTTTAAATTGGGGGATAAGAGCCATGATATTTTTCTGGAAATAGCCTGAAAGCTCAAACAAAAATTTGTATTTTGGCATGATCTGATCCTGACTATTCTTCCTGGTTGTTGAGTCTCCAACATTCTCTTTACTTCTGAGACTCATGTTCTGGGTCTACAATTTGCTGCAATCACGTACATGCAAACCAGTCAAAGCCCATATGTATCAGGGAAACGAACAGACACACATCATCTCCTCCCAGGAACCTCTCCAGACTGAGTTCTTCCAGTTATCTCTAAAGGAAGCATTTTCTATTATAGTGGGAAGTTTCGAACAAGTACTGTCTACAATTGAGAATGAAATTCCCAGCAGAAACACTAATTTTCTCCTCCAGGCTCCTGCCAGCCAAACAGGGAAATCAATAAATTCTGAAAATAAAAAGGAAAAACACTAGGTAGAGTTCTGATTCTGGAAAGGAAAGAGCACCAGAAACCCCCATGACCTCTACCAAGCTTTCCACATCAGGGTTGCTTGTATTCCAGGTACTGTCTTCGTGGCTAAGAGTGTTAAAACTGATGCCAATGAATAACTGAGTAGATCCTAACCTTGCCTGAACTGCCTGCAAACTGTGCCCACTTGCTGCTGCAGTGTCTGCCCAGGGCATTCTCAAGCCTTTCATGCACAGATCTGGCAGCCAATACCCAACACTTTATCCAGCCTTGCAACCACTTAAGGATTTCAGTTTCATGCTCCACTACAAGGCTGTCTTGCTCTTAATTAGCACACAAGTGAAAATACATGTGGTTAGTGCCCAAGGAAGATAAATAGTGCTTGCTATCCTACATCCTTGAAGGGATCCTACCTGAAAAACAACCAGTGAACAAGAGCAAACACAATGCTATTCTCCTTCAAGCCATCTGGATTCTTTAGAATATCTCCTATTAAGAACTCCCTGCTCTCCATGGCACTTTATTTATCTGTTTCAGCAGTAGAATATATACACTCGACCAGGCAATTCACATAGCCATTTTAATAGCAGAATGTAATTCCTCAGCACTAGAAAAAATGAAAGTGAAAGGCCTATGAATTATTACAAACCCACTCAATCTCTGGTCAGGCAGCAGTGCCCTGAACTGTAAAGGCTTTTTTCTTGTGTTTAAGTTACCATGGAAGATGAAATAGTCACACAGATGTACTGGCCAGTAGAAACTGGTATTGCTAGATGTGTATCATCTATAAATACCTTTTTTTTTTCTGATTTATAACCTATCTCCACTTCATAAATGGAAAAAAAAACCCCAACCCCAGAAATGGTTTGGTATTTTTCTGTTTTTAAGCACAAACTTTCTCAGTTGAAGTTTTCTTTTTCCAAAGTAATATTCAAGACGTTAAAGTTATTTTGTGAGAATGCATCAGATTATGCATTGTACTGCTGTGTGAAAAGAAAATTCATTTCTGTTACAGGGAAGTTGTTTTCTGTTACTTGAATATCTCCCAATACATCTTGGCTCTAGACCATATTGTTTTCAGCCTGTTATCTCGCTGTCTTTCTCAAGGATTACTGTAAGGCTTGGCATGTAAACAAAATGTTGACTGAATCTCTCCTCCAGTTAAAGTCCATTTTCTAATCACTTATGCACCGAAGTTTCTTTCTAACAGGTTCATTTTGTAATTGACCATAGGATGTTGTGTGTGAGTACCCAGGAAGAAAATGAGAAGGCAAAGAGGGAAGGATTCTCTAGAGGACAAGACGCCAAACTGAGTATCAAGAGTCCTAGACCCACTCATGGGCTCAATCAGAGACATCCTGGGTGACACTGAGGTTCTGCACCTAGGGCAGTGCAGGATGGATAACATCCATTACGGACAGTGCAGCCCTTAAATATAACCAGACAAAGACAGAGTAAGGGATTAAACACTGCCACACTTACTGCTTCACAGCAAATAATGTGGGGAAAAAAAATCCCACTGTTAGGAAATGGACCATATGCTTCTCAACAGAGCTGGGCAGATACCTGCTTCATACACAGGTGCTGCCCTGAGAAGGGAGCTGCAGGGAGAAGCTCTGAGATTTCTGGTGCACATTCCCTGCTGTGCCTTCAGCCCATCCTGTGCACCCACGGGAGCAAAGGAAGATGTGAGCCTTCAAGGGCACTTCACAGAATCACAGAATGGTTGATATTGGAAGGGACCTCTGGAGGTGATCCTGTCCAACCCCCCTGCCCAAGCAGGGTGAAGTAGCTCATGAAGGATCACCAGCTCAAGCAGGATCACCTAGAGCAAGTTGTCCAGGACCATGCCCATATGGCTTTTGATTATCTGCAAGGATGGAGATGTGCTTCTCCCCAGGTGTCCCTCTCTTCAGCTGCTATTAGACATGTGCTCAGGATCTAGTTACCAGGAGCTACCTATCATCTAGTGAAACAACTGGTTGCATCATTTATTTTACAGTATATACGAGGAGACTATGAAAGGTAGTGCAAAGATTGGCTGCACTAATTCTCAACCATCAAGAAAGCCCTTGCAGATTTCTGGTTGCTCTGCCACCACATTGCACAACCAGACCAGGCTGAAGGGCTATGAGATGGTTTCCTGGCCCTCAGGATTGAAAAAACTACAGCTGGCACTTTCTGCTAATAATGAGGCACATGTGGACAGGATCCCAAATATCTCAAACACACCACACAAGTCATGGACAACATCTTCTTTCCTTTCAGTGTGAAATGATTGCTCATCACCCCAAGGAACCACTTTAAAATAGAAAAACTACACTCAATGTCTTCCCATTGAAAATTAGGGAACCAAGAAAGTTTTAAATCCTGTGCAAAATAACTCAAACCATCAGAAGCCACAGACAGAGTTTGCCAAGTCTACTAAGCTGTAAGTAGAAGCTAGGCGACGGGAGGTCTACTCCAATTTCTCAAGGCATCCTTTTCATTGTCAGACTTCACAGAGAGAAATGTGTGACAATTTCGCCTCGTTTGATTAAAGCATTTGCATTATAACTTGTTTGGGGTTAAAAAAGTATTAGGAACTTAATACTTCACATTGGTTTTGGTCTGTGAATTTTTGAATCATCTAGAGAATATGAGCTTCTTGATGAAAAGTACTATTTTGTGTTATGAACCAGAAAATAATGGCCTATCAGACTATAGAAAGTGGTCTAAAGCATCTATCTTTAATCTTCTTGTGTAAGTGTTCTAGACACTGTAATTTCCAATAACAATAATGGAATAAATACCTCATTAACCCGTTTAAAGCTTCCAACACCATGACAATATCTAAATGAACTGTCAGTGGAACAGGCATTGTTCAGTAAGACAGCAGACCAGAAAGTTAATATTGAGCTATATCCCAGTGAAGTAACTGAAATATATTCTCATCCTCAACAACCTGATGGCTTATATATTGTCACAAAATGCAGAAGGAAAAATTTCAAAAAAGAGTCTTCTAAGTTTGTAAATCACCTCACCTTTCAAATCAGCTTTGAAACCATAGATAAAACAGTACTTACTAGATTTTAGAAGCATATGTTTGTTTAGAATTAAACTCACAGAAAAGCCACTGGTCGAACTTCATATTTACACATTTCTGATCCATAAACCTATTGATATCACACTATTCTCATCATAAATTAGTGTTCTGACAGACTAATACCCATTGCTGAGCTGAATGTCATATTATTTATTGAATAGGAAATAAAAGTGTAATATCTAGTATGAGCAGAATATTCACATAACAATAAAAAGTATAGATTTGGCTTCAGGGAACAATTCACAGTGCCTGAATGCATCACAAAGGAAAATAGGGAACTTGTGCAAAAAATATGAAGATTTTAATTATTAAGTATAGGCTTGTGGTGGAAGTGTCCAGATCAAAATCAAAGCCTGTGGGTAAAAAAATTAGGACTATATATTAGGACTATTATACAGGACACTGGACATTCTATTGACTTGAACACCATGGTAATAGCCACTGAGGTAAATGCACTGCAAAAGAGAAATAGAGAACAGGACAAATAAAGCAAGGCGAAAGAGTTCTGCTTTGCATGCTGGTGGGGAGAACATAATATCAATGATGAATTCTACCACACTGCTCTGAAAGAAGCATTTTACCCTGTAAAAGGGTGGCAGACAGATGTCCTTGAAGGAAATATCAAATAATTCTAAACAAAATTTAGGTTGAGATTTTCAAAACTACCTAAAAGGGTAAGATACCAAATTCTCAACAAAATGTGTGTGTTTCAAACACATGTAACTCTACAAGGCTTTGCAAATTCTGTCTTAAATGAAATCAAATCCATTTTTTAAATAGCAGATACTGGTACATTATAATCTTCCTCAATCTATGGCACACAATTTCAAAAGCACTTTAGGTGCCCATCAGAAGTCAAAAAGCTTAAAAACCATGGATATCTAAGTTGAAACATCTTAATAGAGGATGAATTTTAGGAGCAAGGGGACCTGGGCTAAAAAACAGGCTTTCTAAATGCAGCTGAAAATTAGTCAGGAAAAAAGGTCAACACCTGCAAATCAGAATTCTGATGTGAAAACTTAGACCTTAGAGAAACAAAAGGGACAGTAAAACACTGCAATAAAATTGTAAGGACCATGTAGCTAGTCCTCCTGCACCATGAATTATTAGCATGAGCACTTTCTGTTCAAACTCAGGAAGGAATTTCCTTTTTTTTTACTGGAAGCAAAACCTACCTCTCAGGGTCCCTGTTGATGAGATATCTTGAAAAGATCTGCGGCTGTGCGTTACTAACTGAAACACCATGAAGAGAGACCTGGAATTACACCTCCCCACCTTCTGCACCTTAAGCAAGATGGCAAGACGCGCAGTGCAAACCATTTAGCTCGTCTTTCAAAACAGTGGGTGTGAGAGACATTAACTTCCCCTGCTTCACCATAACCACTAATGCAATTGGACACTTGTCTGGACTTACTCATGTTTAGATAGAAGCACAACAGCACACAAAGTTGTATTGCATAGTCTTTTCCATTGTTTCCATGGATCAGATTTTCCTGGTGCTCATCACATTCTGATGCAACTCTGTTAACTTCAGGGAAACAAGGCAGATGTTCAGCTCATAGAAATCAGCTTATGTCAATCGAGTCTTGAAATAGATTTTTAACTTTAGAATTTTTTGAAATCATGGCTTTTTAGGACCATCGTACAGGTGATATGCCACTGTCTTCACTGTAGCCAGCTCTGAAACACTCTCTTGAGTTAGCAGCAAAGTGGAGATCCCAAAGGATGAGTTTAAGTTACAAACTTCAGAATCTATTACATTGCTACCCAAAAAAAACCCAGCACTACATATCTCCCTTGATGCCTTGATCTTGACCAGTAAGTAAATCTCTTTTTGCAGAACTTCTATTTTTAACTTCTTAAAGACTGTGAAGCAACTGTTACATGAGTATGAGAAATGAGATCATTATCAGAGGATAAATTAAAAACATCTCTATGAAGATACTCAATCCAGAGCTGTGTGTTTTCTGCTAGGTACTTCTGTTGTCAAAGTCTTTCGAATTGCTTAAGAAGCTGCTCACAGCAGAGTTATGCAGGCATTGAATTGAACAGCATGGCAACAGGTCCCTGTGCTTTTTTCTTATTTTCAGTGGTCAGGTACTGGAGCTCCATCCATTGCTGGGTATGGCAAAAATGGCTTGTTAAACACTCAGAAATCGGATCACCTCCCCCCCCAGCCATAATAAAAAGCAGTACACAATGCAGAGCACCTTTAGAAGCAACAGAATGGAAGAGACCAAAGCTGCTCTCCTTCCATCACCCCCCTGAAGCTGGGAGGATCTCTGCCTCTGATGGAGTCAGAGCTATCTTTGCACATTGCTCAAGCTTTCGTCAGACAGCTAACTCATTAAATCATCTCAAATCTCACTTATTTACTTACTGAAATGAACTGAGTTGTGACAAATGGCTGATGTTTTCATTAAAATTTCTTCTAGCGCACAGCACCAGGGTTGTGGCCAGCTCTGTTGTGTGCTGTCATCTCCTGCTGGATCTCTCCTAGAGCACCAGAAACCAAAAGGGGTTAGGGACAGAACAGGGCCCTGGCCTTTTCCCTACCCTTCAAATATTGCAACATTCTGATTGCCCCAACACTCTGCACAGAGGCTGATGTTTATTACAATGAACCAAGGGAGTTCAGATACTCAATGTCTCCAACAGGGACCAACCTGGGTGTAAGAGTTTACACTAACTTCAGGACAGAGTTAATTTCCACCACACTTCTCAACCAGCAAAACTGTCAATGAGTGTTTTTAGTTCCTTTGAACAGGAATTTCTGACCGCATCTTTCTCCCCATCCCTCCTGGCTGCATGGGGACTCATTAGCATGCAGACCCACTTGCACCCCTTCTATGATGAATCTCACCTGCAGACACGTCTGCTGGTGGCACTGCCAGCACCATGGTGAATAAAGCACACGTGGATACACAGCAGCACAGACAACCAGGTTGCAAAGCTAGTGTTTTGAAAGTTTCACTGTCCTTTCTCTTTTCCCTCCTCCTCTTCATAATTTTGCCTTTCATCTTCACTTATATCGCTGGGGAAGCACTTTCCTCGTTTGGGGACAACTTGATTTTGCTAGGTATCGGGATACAGCAGAAACTCAAAGCCTGCGCACTATTTCACTGGTGGTCCAGTTCCTAAAACCCTCTGATTCCCTTGAAATTTCCTGCCTTTTCAAGCACCTTGGCACTGAGGTCCTAGTTGGGGACATAGGCAGTATTTAATAACACAAGATGGATTTTAGCGGGAGAAACATGGATCCAGCTTGCTCGGCTGTTTGACCGCAAATCCCTTGCTAGGTCTGTTCTCTCTTCTATGGGGCCGTATGGAGACTCAGGGAAATCATGTTTCCCCGAGGATTGTCCTGATCCTGCAAACAGAAATTCAAGTACGAAACTGTGCAATCCCCTCTGTGACCCACATCTTGGTGTCAGATACGAGTCTGGGCCAGAGGATCTGTTTTCAGGGTCTCAACCACACTCTGTGGTGTTAGATGAGGCAGGACGGTTTCCAGACTTCATTATTTGTTATTAGATATACTTTTTGCCTGAATTCTGTGACCAGGTCAATAAGCAATTAGTATTTTATGACAAAGTGCAAGTGGCAGCATTAATAGCACTTTGTAGCTACATGCACACGAGAGCCGAGAATAATTTTTATGACTCCAGTAGAAGTGCGTGTAACAAACAGAAGTCAATTTTTATGACCATAATGATTGTATCCTCTCAATGCCTGTAGAAAATAGCTTTACGCAAATCAGTTAATTAGTATCCAAGTGCACTTGCTCACAGACTGTTCAGCTGTTCCATCCAATACTTGGAGAAGCTTTCAAAAGAGAAATTTAATACATTTTTCAAAAAAAAAAATTTAGTAGCCACTCAAAATCTGAAATGTAAAGTTCTAGTCTAAAGTACACTTTAAAATAGGGTTTTACAATTTTGTAAATCATTAGTTCTAAAATTTATACCACCAGACTTCTTTAAGACCGACTTTTAAACTTGAAGATGATAAAAATACATTTGGTTATTGCAGTGACACCGAGTACTTCCACTGGAAATTTCAAACCCTCTGGATTTTAGTATTAACATTTATATTACCTTCATCTTGCCCTTTCAGAATTGCATTCAAAACAAATGAGCTAACACTCCTTACAGCAATGTTATCATATTCTGCTCTTTATTATTGCTCTTGCTAAATGTTTTCTTTCCCAAGACTCTCAAACTGATTTAACACCCTTCCTACTTAGCCTCTACCTTATGCACGGAAGTACAAGTCTTTTGCTTCAGTTTAAAGCCAAAGTGATGAATGGAATTTAATGATCTTTTTGTACAGTTCTGTATAACACTAAACAATGGCCAACGCACTCATTCATGATCAGTTTTTTTCCTTGTTTTTAATTAGCTTCCTATCCGGAGGGGCGGTGTGAAAAATTGCACCCTGGGCCTTACTACATCTTTCTTTTATAAAATGTATGTACAACAAATAAAAAGCACGTTTTAACCTACCTGCTACCTATTACGTTAAATGTCATTACTACTAAAGACTGGCAGCTCAGCTAACAAACGCCCTCATTATTTTATTCCAGCTCTACTTTGGGTATAGTCAATCAAATCACGCTTGATTTATGTCAGATGCTAACAAAATACAGTATAAATAGAGCCATTGAGTACAATTCAGTGATTCTGTGTTTATTCAGCTCTAAGCTATGAAGCTAAAGTGGATACCATTTATAACCAAGAAATGCATTCTTCATGGCCATAAGAGTTAGCAGGCCATAGCTAGAACACTTTTAAGGCTGAGAGAATATAAAGTGTTCCTATGAGCGGACTCAATTTTTTTTAAGTATACAAATTAATAACTTATATAAAGATAGAAAACACTACCATGACTATATATCATTTTTTTCTTTTGATTGGGAAAGTGGTTTGATGGATTTAAAATAACCTAATTTGCAATGTAGGTCTCATTATTAATGGTCAGTGATTTTAGTACTTTCCAAAGGTGACTTTCTACAAGGAATGGCTTTTAGGAGTATATCTACATTACACTTTCAGTCGTATGGGTTATTGTGAGGTTTTTTCGTGCTTTGTCTTGACAATTCTGTACATCCAGGCTACTGACCTGGAGAAGCCCAGTTTGGTTGTGGAAAATTACAGAAACCAAATTGTGTTCACTGAGTGGTGGAAGAGCCATGACCAATGTTTGCTGCATGTCAGCTGGAAGCCCTTCCCAGAGAGTTCAGCACACCAATTCCTCTCCTCACTGCCCTCTACTTTCAACAGTTGTTTCTACTCAACAGCTATAAGCTGATATATGTTATACAGGAAAAACTGAGGCAGACAAGACTGCAGTTCTCAATACGACCCCAGTTTTCCTAGAAATGGAGATAGTTTAAATCTAGATTTTCAGTTTAGGATGAATGTCTTGAAGTGAATAGTTTGCAAATGGTTGCTACGCACTGAAGAAAGGATAAGAAAATTCTTGTTAAATATGCTCCAAATTGTGCCTTTGTATATATTCAGAAACATAGTTTATTAGAAAAAAGGAAGTGGGAATAGTTTGATGATAAACCTCTTAAAAAGTGTTTCTGGTAAAAATTCTATTGTGTCATGCACAGAAGGGACCAAGCCCAGATCTCTCCTCTGTTGATAATATTTTTCCCAGAATTATCAAGGAAAGATCAGCATGACAGCAGACACTGTCATTGATTCTCATCACTGTTTCAGATACTGAGAGCATCCAAAAACCATGATGACTGGATTGAGGTGCTTTCCCTGAGTTCCTGACAGCATGAGGACCCAGAACTGGATGTGCTTGCCAGCTCATTGACTGTGTATCCCTGACATGTGGGCTAGAGGGTAAATTATTTGTGGTGTACTTTTTTCTGGGGAACATATGGGCAAATTCTATTCATTCATTGGCTCCTTCCACATTAATTCATATCTTTGCCCTTTTCTCAGGGCCACAGCCATCAATGCTACACGGATTGAAGCACATCCAGTGTTTTGAAATGGCACTATACAGGCCCAACATCATTAGGGAAAATGTCTTTTAAACACACATTGCCTAACTTGACAATCAAAACTGACCATCTTCCCAGTAATCTTCCAAACAAGCTGCAATAACAACATTAAAGTTTCCATTGGGCCATTTAAAAAAAAAAATAACTTTACAATCAACAAATTAAGACTCTCATCAAGTGAAAAAAGCAACCAAAACCTGGCCATGATTTGTCAAAGCAGTGCAGTAACAGAGGAAGGCGTGGGAAACCAAGTTCTCTCCCTTATGCTTCACTAGTAGAATGAAATGCTTCAGCACTAGGCAGCACCACAGCCTGGAGTTTCCACAAGAGATCAAACCTGCAACGTGTTGGAAGAGTGAAAACAAAAAGGAAAAAAAAAGTTAACTACACAGATTCCAGCCTGTGGCAGCAATCCATATGGGATACGAATGCCAGAGACTAGCAACCTTTAATTTGAAAATATCAACCAGGAGAGGGAGGGACAAATGTTTCCAGCTTATTTGTAGCAAAGACAATGAGTTTTTCCACTCGAGAACCACTGGGAATAAGCAGGTGACAGAGATATGGGCTAGAAATGAAGATTGTGAGGAGGAAGGTGGAGCTTTTATTTTTGTTTCTTTATTTCACCAAGGACTAACCCGTTAAAATAATGGCAACACAGCATTGAAATGATCCTAGGTCTCTGACAGACAAATCATGGCTCAAAGTATTACATCAGAAAGTATGAACTTGCAACCTTGGCCCCAGCTTGTTTAACGGCACACTGACAGGGCAAGAATAATTCACAGGTTGAGCTAATCAAAGGTGAAAAGGGAGAATCAGTAAATGTCGTATCCTTTTGCCACTTTCATCAATCCGACTAACTGAATTTGAGCTAAAGCTTGGCAAATTTTCTGCAAAGGGAAATTAATATGTAACACATCTGAGACCTGGTGCTGGCCAGCAAAATTGGAAAGCTGGCGTTATATCAGAGGGTGATTATTGAGGGAGAGAATGGCCAAAGCTGAGATAATCAGAAAGAAGCTCCGGCGTGTCTCTCTCCTCTGATAGCACTGTGACCCTCCCAGCCCTGCACCTGAGTAGAAATCCCTCTACTTTTCAATTTTTCCCCATCAGGAATATATTCTATTGCCCATTTCTGTTGCCCACACATGATTGAATCAATTCAATTACCTTGGAAAAGTTGATACATATTCAGGCCATGAAGACGCTCAGGATAGAAAGAGAGGAAAAGAGACAAAGAAATCCGTATTTACCCAATAATAAGTTTCATTTGGAGAAGGTTTGAAAACAATTCTCCCTCGCATTTGTCCCTGTCAGATCACATTATTCACAAATGAAGTTTACAAAATATCAATTCAATTTCAATAAGGGAGCCTGAATCCCAACACACAAGGGCTGAATTTACGAAATCATAACACTTGAGGGGACCCTGGTGGCTTCCAAATATTTTTCAGTCAGACGTAATCAAAAGCAGACTGCTGAATACTAATACATTCAATTTCACCCTTTTGTTCGCATCTGTTCCCTTATAATACTATTTTCTACACTTTCAAATCACTGATGATGGCAGTTTGGAGAAAAAAAAAGGGGGGGGGCAGGAATCATAAAGCTCAAACGTTTTTGTGAAAACACTCTCAAATATGTCCAATTAACCAATTTACTGATGAGCAAACCAGTGAGCTGTATCATAGACAAGAAAAAACCATGATGTTCCCCCAATGCCACCCCAGATTGCTCTCTAACCACATTCTTAACGCAGACTATGCCCCAGAACTAGCTGCTGGCATTAAAATTTGCCAATGAGACAATAAATGTTGTTTCCTCATCAATCCATACTCAGCTACTGCCCCAGTATGAGAAACAGAAAGAAGACCAGCCAGGCACCAGGTCCAGGAAAATATCCAGCTCCTGGTCTCCTACGCTCAGTTAAAAACTCACGTTATCTTGAACTGGCACCGAATCGGGCTCTTAGTGATACTATGACACAGGTTTCTTAGAACAAATTACATTTTCATAGTGTCTGTTGGATCAGTTTCCTCTAGTGTTTTGTGCAGCAGCCTCCACCATGCTTAAAATAAGTATGTTAGTAATCCAAAAATGTTCCACGGAAATGGGAAAATACAGTATTTCGTGATCTGCCCCTATTACTAAGAAATGCTGATGTAACACATGAATTAAAATTTTAACAAATTAACAAGTTCTCATCAAATTGCAGAGCACACCACTCCATCCTTAACTGACAGGTGGTCAGCGTGCTGTGGAAAACAAGAAATTTTCTAATGAACTTCATAGAAGTTCAGAAGATAAATGATTTCTAGACCATCTGATCTCTCTTGTATTTCTCTGGCAGTTAAGATACCCTGTAACTAGCCCAAAACAATGTTAGATTCTTTTGTCTCTATTCCTCAAAAACAAGAATACATACAACAAGCAGGAACCCAGACAAGAATCCAAAAATGATGCAAGGTTGATTTGATGTGTCCTGTGGCCAAATCATTCCCCATGCTGCAAAGAAAGACCACAGATCTTCAGACATTACTTCCAATTAGGTCTGCAAGCAAATTTCCCACCTAAAGTGACTCCACCAAACACATGACATAATCATCTATACCACCTCAGAGTACTGGTCTATCTGCTTTGTGTCATGTTTCGTCAACAACCAGTCTCTGGTGCTTTAGAAGATAGAGAAACAATAGAAAAATACCGCCGTAGAAGCTGAGTTGTGCATTGAGTAAATTCATCAATGGTCACAACAGACTAAGTGTGAAGCTGATAAACTGGTATGATCTCACTGGGGAACTGCAAGGGTTATGATCGAATCCAGTGTCCATTAGAACAAGGACTAGAAGGAACCACTGTAATTGCATGACCTAGCTTGCTGCTTCTGCATGCACACAGGCCAAAGGACTAAAAGCCAGATGAAAGCAACTGTCTAGCCTCAAGGTGCAACAGCCATGCTGATCCTATACTGATTTCTCATGCATTTAATTCTTCACAGCTAGGACATTGCATACTGAATTTCTCTACCCTCTTTTCCCAGTCATTGGACTTCACCAAGCCCTGGTCAGCAAGGTTGGAGAGTCCTTGCTATCAACAGTCCTCTAATGCATTCCTCTGGACAGCAATAAACACAGTCTGTAGTGCTTAAAGAGAAAGTCAGTTACAAACATATCCTCAGTTGACAATATCTGGCTCTGCACCTCTCAGTGATGAATCCACTGAAACCTATTCCTGGAAAAGAAAGCTTCCTATTGTGTTTGGGACAACATCAGGCCTACCTACACCCCCTTCAGCAACATCAAAGAGTCTCTACTCTCAACCACATTCCCCTATTATACCCCTCTACTACTGTTTCACCTACAGCCAATTGAACTAAAGATGCATATATGCAATGCCAAGAAAAATAATAATAAAACAATAATACAGGAGCTACACTGTATTTTCTGAAGTTTGAATTGGCTGCTTATAGGTAGATGGCATGTACATGTGAGAACACCCTGTTTGTGTGTCGTGATAAGCACAATAAATTACTCAAAAGTCTTGAAAACAAGTTTCATTTACAACTACAGGATGCCACTGAAAAATATGGTGCAAATTGCTTAGCATGAAATTTTACTTTTAAGCTTATTCTATTACAAAAATCTTCACACACTTCTTTCCTGATTTGCCTTTCCCTGGCTCTACATGGAAAGATATTCGGTGTATTAGCCCCATGCTGCTATAAAAATGGTTTTATATTTTGTGATATTATGCCAGGGCAAAACCAAATAGCTCAGCTTAATTTAACATTTACACGTTATTGTGAACTATCAAACCAATACTTGCAAAAAAAATTATATTAAAATGGTGGTTAATCTAACAATTTAGAAACCATACCATTTTAAAAACATAGCAATTGTTGTTCTTAGCTCTGTCAAGACCACATGCTGTGCAGACACCTATTAAGGAAGCCAAGCTTTTCTTAATGTATTAGAAGAGTGAAAATGTGTAATTGGAAAAGAAAGTGAAAACTCCCTACAAAAGGATTTGGCATGGACATATCCCTCAATGGATTATTGTTATCAGTTTCACCACATAAACGAACAACAGTGTCCAAGTCTACATTTTGTTTCTAGTATACTGGGAGAAAATAAGCATTTAATGGTATTTTGAGAACATTTATACCTCATCATTATATTCTGAAATTGATCTCGATGTTTCTGCTTCATGCAACAAGCTGCTACACTGATTTTGTGAAATGCTAAAGCTAGTTCCTCTGGGAAGCCAAAAGAGACGCAGCATAAACTGTGGGTCATTTTGCTGTCCTGGTTCACCACATGTTCCTCAGCAGATGAGCAATGAAATGAGACAGGTAAATTGAGATTGGGACCATTTTGTACAAATCATCCCTAGGAGCAATGGGCTGAAGTGTCAGCTTTGAAGATGAAGCTCTGGAAGATACAGAGAAAAGGTAACGTCCCTATTTTTTTGTGTTCTTTCATCAAAGAATGGGACATACTCCCCTTCCCACATTCACAACTGTGGGAACGCACAAGTAAATTACTTATCACCCTTCATATGCTATGTATTATTTGTGGCTGTCGGCAGAGTAACTGCTCCAGATACATAGTCTACCCACCCCACCAGCACTAGCCATCTGACAGTCAAGCATCTCATCTAGACAAATCTAGAATTTTGCTCTGTGGGAAGGAGAAAGGAAGGCACTTTGGGAGGGCAGCTCTTTCATCCTAAGATAAGACTTCTTAAGCAAGTGATGTTTAGATATTTGTCTCAGGTTGGGATGTGTCTCTCCACAAATGCCTCCCGTTGACACAGCTGTTCCAGAATGGTAGAAGAATTACAACAGTGACCTTCATTCATGAACTTTGTGCTCATTTAGTTTGAGCCATGATGATCTGTCTAAAATTACCTTTCCTGGCTCTTTCCAGATTTCATATTTGGACTTTAGGGTTCATTTAGCACATTTCACAGGGTTGAACACAAGAGCGTGAATCAATCACCCAAGTTTACCTTAAAGTGTTTTGAGAATGACTGTCTCCATAGACACAGTATATTTTTTCAATTTGCAATCAAATGTCTCATCTGGGAAGTCTCACCAAGGTGTTGACTTTGCTTTTTACTTTGAATATTTTATACAGCTCTCTCAGCAATACTCCCTATATTATGTAACTGAGATTTTAATATGAATTAATGTCTGATGAGGTAGTAAAGCCAATCCAAAAAGTTGCAAACAGCCAGTCTTTGATGATAAAACAGTTCTTCTGCACCAGATGCTTGCCTGCAGAGTGGAAGGAATAATTCATTTCAGAAGCCACAATCAAAACTGGTCACAAGCTTCGAGCAGCAGGTGGTCTGCAGAGACCACCTAAGAAAGCAGAGCTGGATTCCTTTATTCTGGACCATAGCCCTTAAGCTATTCTCCATAACTGAGAATAAATTCTTAAAGATACTCTATACTGGTAGTTTTTTTTAAGAGAGATAAGAAAATGCGACTAATTTATTTTAAATTATGAAAAGTCAACATACAGCACTGTATTATTTCAAATCTCCCTACTGCTTCATGCAAGTCCCTGGGCTTTGGCAAAGAAAAAACATCCATAACATCAGCTTTAGTTTTGCTGATCATTTCACTTTCAAACATACAGTTCTGGGATGTTTGAACTACTGATACTGCAAGACGGTTTTTAAAATGTAAAAATATCTGCTGCCTTTGTAAGTTGAGAGAGTAAAAGCCCCTAAACCCCAGAACATTTTGATCTGCTTCAAGGATTTAAGTACTTATTTTTACAAAGTCTAAATTTGGAAATATAAATGAAACCTTGATTTCTTATCAAAACAAATTTTAAAGGTAACAGTTTGAAGCTCAGGGAAAGAAGCTGCTTTGCCTGGATTTATCCTAAACTTTGTATTCTCTTTTCTTTCTCTAAGTTTTCCCAATTTTTGATTCAGAGACTTTTTCACCAGCTAAGTTATGCCCTGTCTGCACAGAATCAAACAAGTTAAATAAGAAAAAGATTATGAATTACTTATTCACCTCAGTCTCTTGAACTAACCTGGGGTTTCGAATCAGCATTGAAATACAAGCAAACAAACCTGCCACACCGATAACCCTCAAGAAGGCTCTGCAGGTTCAAGTTCATTCTAGTAATCTTTTTTTTCCCACTTTTGCCAATGTTAATTCCATGCATTGAAAACTATGCTGGTGCTTCAGAGCAGCCCTTTATGCTGCTATGCTGATTCTGCCTGTTAAAGTGGTCAAAAAACCCTATGCCATGGTGGTTTTCTACATGAGGTCAATGCATGGAGCAGATAAATTCTTATGTATTGAAGAGTCCAGAGTGGTTTGAATGTGTCTCACTTTGGAACAACAGTAGGTGTGCATCTAGAGGTTTGCATGTTAGGGAGTCTGAAATTCAAGCAGGACTTTTGCATAGCTCTGGAATTCACTTCTTTATCAGCTCACAAACTTAAAGGATGAAGAAAGAGTCAAGGCCATATGACATGTAAAAATCTAACAAGCTTATGGAGAATAAGTATGATGAGTGACCTTCCATACCTATAGAGGTATGCTTGGTATGCATATGGTATGATTGTTGTTTTCTTTATCTGTATTTTACAGCATCTTTAATGTTGGGAGAGAATCTTATGCACAGGACTGACTTCCCATGGAGGATCTCCTGCTTGATATAAAACCAGGAACATGCTGAAGCAAGTCCAGGCCCTGGAGACTATATCTACCCTTACAGAGGCTGCAATTTCTTCATGTGTCTCCTCCTCCTCTTCTTCTTCTTCTTCCCTTGTACAACCACAAATAAAGCATTACAAAAACATTTCCGTGTAAATATATTCAAATTACTTATTGCATATTGCACAGAAAGCCAGGGAGCCCCAGTGGATGACTCAGTGCTTAAACAGTCATTCTTTGCTGCCTTTTCTCTTACGTGTAAGACTGCTGTATTTGCTCTGAAATCTTTGTGTTCGAGGATAGTAACCGGCATGCTATTCTCTTGATATATTGATCTTAGAACCAAAGCATGCTGTAAAATGAGATGATCATAATGGGATTTAAAGTTATTACAGGGAAAGCCATAGTAACGTATAGTAAGTTCTGGGCATTTTTATTTACCAGTGAAAAATCACATACCTACAGTAGATACACTGTTAAAAAAAGACTAGAAAAGATCTTCAAGGCCTGGCACCTATATTTTGCAGTTAGGTTTACAAAATTATTATAAGTAAACTTTTATGCGAGGGGGAAGGAATAACAAGACATTCTATTAATGGAACAGGAGTTTCACCAAAGGCGTAATGTATTCAAAAATATAATAAATGTCACTAAAAATTAAAGGACCTTATTCTACTTTATACTATTGCTATTTTAAGTGACACTGGCAATATAAGACAACCTACTTCCCCAGCCCACCTAGAAATAAAATGATACTAAATAAAGCCCCCTTTAAACTACAGTCATTGTAAGAAGGCCTTTGTGTAGAGGAAAACTGCACCCAAAAATAGCAAAGGCAACTAAAAAACCCCAAGCAACAATACTGGAACAATGACACTTCTCAAAGGTGAGCCTTTGGGGGTAAAAAGTGTTGGGCCAACACACTGCATCTGTAAGCAGGAAGTACTAGGAAAAGAGAGGGAGCCATTAATTGCTGATTCAGGTCCTGGTTCTGTTTTTAATAGTTTGCAAGGAATGAAAATGAAATCTGTGTGAGAGAATGGAAAGGGAAAAAAAAAACAAACGCAGAAACAGAAAGAAAAAAAAATCTAATTGATTTAAGGCAAAAAAGCAAATAATGCAAGGCCTAACCCTTTCCCATACAAGAAAACAAGGAGGGATGTGGCTCCAGGGCAAAAGAACACAATACATTACAAAACAATTACAGCATAAAAGTTAGACTTGCTCTTAGACCAAAAGGTGAGAATTTCTCCAGCAAATTATATTACCTAGTCCAGATTGAAGCATCTGGGACCAGAGATATGAGCAAGAAATCCAAAATACTAAGATCCAAGGGACCTCAGGCAGGGGAAACACTGAGGTCTGAAGGCCAGAACCCACAAAAAAGCAGGATCTGGAAGAGCACCCCTAAGGCAAACACCTCAAATGTGTTGCATGCATTCATAATCCATATTTCTTGCATATATTTACCAAGTACCAGTGGTGTGAACTCAACATGATAAGAGGTGACTGACCACTAGCTCAGATCAATTCATCATTGCTGCAGCAGAAGGTGAGGCAGACTATCACCTGAAAAGCAAGTGGAACTTATTATGTTTAATCCAGATACAAGGGCATGAGCCAGCATCGGATAAGAAAGGTTGACATTAGCAAAGAAAGAAAAGCCATTGACAATCAGAAAAAAAGTAAAAAGAACCAAGACTGCTGGTACCGCTAAAATCTGCCATTGAGTCTAAGGACTTGCAGATGGAAAATAAAAAAGTATGGCAAGCAAAAGCCACATTACGATTAGAGATTCCAGGAGTTATTGTCTCACAAAAAGAGCAATTGAAAGCACCCTTGATGGAAAGAAAGACTATCTTAACAAACAGAAGGGGATTTACATCTCAGCCCAGGAATTATCATCCCAACTAAGTCCAGCTGAGGAAGCATCAGCTAATAGTTCTCACAAAGCAGGTCAGGCACCAACTAGACCAAAGAGGTTGTCCAACAAACAGACAGATAACTTAGCAAGATTAAAGAGCTAGTTGCCATGACATAGCACAAACGTAACAAATTGGCTGTGGTGGGACACATCTCCAAAGGAATCTGCAGGTCCACATGAACATGTAGAATATCACAGAGAAACTACTTATAAAGATTTTAAATTCTGGGCTATATCAGCATTGATTTTTCAATGCTACTACCATAATATGTTTCTTGGAAAATAATACATGGTCAATTATATTTTAAAGAAGTTCTGGAATGACTGGGACATCTTTTTATGTTGTAAGCTATCTCATATTACACGATGGCATTCAGTTAGGGCTTACACTCCAAAGTCAGACCCCTCTCAGGCAGCTGAGTCTTGCAAAGTTACTGAACACAATGATAACTCATCAGCACTTGCATGGACAGCCACCACAAGGACCCTTCCTCTGGAGCAATGGAATCAATTGGGATCTAACTAGACAGCCCTTTTGCTTCTCTACTTATCCTCTATTTTGTGAGCCTATGGTAACTTACAAAACCTGAGAGAGCATCTACACCCAAGAAATTCAACACAATGAGGCCCATGGAAGAGACTCAAGGAAGTCTCCAGAGCCCAGTGCAAAGCCATGTAGACACATCAAGTAAGGTCTAGGTGTTTCATGGAAACATTCCTTTGAAGTTATGCAAGCATTCCTATATCCTAGATATTGGCAATTTTACCTCAAACTTCAAAGCAATTCTGGAAGTGCTCAGCATTGCAATCATAAGAGTTACCACTGTCGTATGTATCCCAACAGCAGCATTGATAGACGTGCCTGCAAATTTTGAGGGTTATGGTCTAGGTCAGCAGACAAAAACCTGCATTACAACACAAACTCAACAGTTGCCTTGCCAGCAGTTTTAGCAGAGTGGTCAAGATGAGAGAGATGAATTCTTCCTCTCATGCAAAGAGATAGGAACTGTATATCAGAGTTGACACACAGAGGCATGATTCAATCCTGGAGTTTGCATTGCTTGAACTATGCCTATTTTCTGGCTAAATGGAATTTAGCGCCCAGAGCCATCAATACAATTTTCATTGGCATGTGCCACCTGAATCCAAGCCCAGAAAAATCAGCCAGAAGCTTATGAGCCTGAAGTCGGTCAGACAACATCAACATAAAGACAAAGAAAGCAAAATCCAATAGGACTTTTAATCAACCAATATGGAGAGGACAAAAAAATAACTTAATAGATCAGTTCTCTAAACTTTTTAAACCAAGTGTTTCAAGAATATTTGGAACCACCTTGGACTTTTGTTGGCAAATTCAAGATAATCCCATTTTGGTCTCATAACTGAGTCTTCCCTCACCCTGAAGCTATTGAAAAGAAGAGTGTGATGGTAACCAGAGGCTACATCCTTTTTACACTCCTCTCATCTTTTCAGGTGGGTGGGTAGCATTTTAGAAGTTATCAATAATAACTGAAACACAGTGAATATATTAATGTTGCACACTTACCAGTTGAACTAGTTGTTTATTAACTATGACTACTATGTCAATCCTGGATCAGTATTCCATGCTCCCGAGCAAAGCTACTGCTCCATATGCGTTCCATTTTCTTCTTCTGATTTGATATCTGCTTTGGATACTTTCCTTCTGGATTAGTGCTCTCATTATGCATTTTTCAAGGCTGCATCTCATTTGCTAATTTCCTTCATGTTTCTTATGTCTCCTGTAAGTACACCCATGTCCTTCCTGTTTCTCACAACTCCTCACAACTTAGGTTACTTCCCTTTCTGGGTCATTAAAGGCGACATTGGTACTGAAGAAAGCATTCCTGTTCAAGAAAGTGTCTTCGTGTGTTTTTAAGGGCTGTTGAAGTCAATAGCATGTAAACAACTCCCTTAAAGGTAAACATAAGCTTAAGGGCTTCCTTAGCAAGGACTTATATCATGTGCTGAGTGCCACAGTGCTCAACTACACTACTTCCAGCAGCATTGCACACATCCACCATCACTTTCCTTTACGCTCCAGCAGATATTTCTGTATCCACATCATTCATTATAAGTCAGGTGGAAAGATTTTTGTGGGTACTATTACATCAGACTGGATCAAATGCATCACTGACCTACAACTGCCTCATGATCATTGCAGTCCATTCATCCTACTTTTCTGCAGTGCCATGAATGCAAAATACTTTGTCCACCTCAGTGGGACTACGGACATGAAAAAAGTTAAAGAACAGCACATACGTTTGGCCTGATTTCCTGCCAGAAAACAAATTTTTCTGTTGAGATTTGATGTTACCAAATGGCAACTTCCATATTTATTCTTTTTCTTTTTTGTCTGTCTTATTTTATTCTTGCTTTTCCACATTTGCCTGGTTCATGCAAAGTTTTCCAAGTTATTTTAAAATCAACAATCAATTTTTAGTAGCCTTAACAGCATAAAAATTGATTATACTGTAAATAGGATCCAGAATTTGCCATCTTGACCCCCTAATCAACAGTTCCATAAATCTGTACTACGCTGAGCAATACTAACATATATGTATCCAGCAATTCTTTGCTTCTCTTTAGCAACACTTTGAACACAGGCCATTCTTCTTTCTGTTTCTCCAGCTTCATTTACTCTATTTTTTGATTTTGAAAAAGAGTTTAGTATCTCAGCTATTTTCAGCTGGGATAATCCAACACACTTCTCATTTGCATGTAAAGTGCAGTCAATGTGAATTGATCAAAACCAAATTAACAGCAATTGGTTCCGATATTTTCCCTGTTTACACATTAGCTTGCTACCTTTAACATATAGATGTATTGAATTCAGCTTAACAACCTAAGCATGAATGCTGTGGCCTTTAAAGAGAAACTTATCTGTAATTAAAATCATGCACAAGTTTTAGTGGGAATCTGTGTACTACCTAGAAAGAAAGCTGATTCTAAAAATGAGTAGAATTTAGCTTAGTAGCTCATGTGTTTAATTCTGAATTAAATCCCCTAAAATTATGGGGTGTTAGCTTTGTTAAGCTTCAAATTATATGAAGGTTATGTCTAGTTCTGGGTGGGTTTCTGACAAAAAAATGAAAGGGTACCCTTCCTTCCCACAACACCATCGATTTCCTTTTTTTAAGATATCTCTGCAAACTGATAATAAGTTAACACAGTTATAACCATAATGAGCATTTTTTGCAAAAGTCATATAATAAATATGCATTGAAACTACAAGCGTGTGGTACAAATCATCTGGCGCAGTGTTTGGATGACAAGTAATAAGGGCTTTAGAATAAAAACCGAAGCACATATACAGTTGTTGCTATAAGGAAATGATTTATCCTGTAGTGTATATTGAATTGCTTATTATAATTTAGAATGGTAATTGCTATGGCTTCACTATACTGTTTAATTGCTACCATACACTGATACATACCATGGAAAACACTGCAGTAACTGCTGTCATTATATAACAGTATTTGCATGATCTGCACTGTAGTTTATTCTTATAGTAGATAATGTAGTATATGCAGGAATCAAATTGTTTCTCACCACATTGATTGCAATTAAGTATACAAATACGAATACAAAGATAAGGCTTTTTTCAAGGTATATATCACAAGACAGTTGCAAAATCCGAGTTTAAGTCATTACTCTGCTAGTCTTTCTAGGAAAATAATTATAGAAATACAGCTACTGAGTTTTTTGTAACACAAGTGTAAGACAGAGCTCTGGATTTTTGTGCAAAGATCTCTGTTTTCCAGGCCAGATCTTTCTCACAAGCACCTGCAGTTAAATCAACCTAACCACTCCGGTCTGACGAAGAGCAGGATTTGAACAAATTCACTGCCACAGCTGACAAGCACGTACCCTTCCCAACACTGCGTGATGTTACAATGCCTGAATGGGAACTGGCTGAGGCTGTGGGCTATGGTGGAGGTCTCTATGCTGATGAAGTGGCAGTGGGGTCCTATGTGAAACAAACTTTGAGGATACCTTGGCTCCCAGTATGTTAACTCTCTGTTCAACTGAGCCTCCCACTCTGCAGGAACCCATTGGTGACCCGTCTAAGAAATCAAGTCTCGCCCATCTTTCCCTAGCCACAGGTTCCTCTGATTAAATTTGGGTACCTATAATCGAGTGTATCCCTGCACATGTTACCAGGCCAGAAGGCAGAAGCATATTACCACAGAAAGAAGCCATCACTGGAAATTTTCCAATGCCAAAGATCAGCCCAACAATTCTAGCAGAGATGTCCTCACTGCTTTTAGGTATCGAGATAGCCTACAAGGAGTTGAACTCATATCCAAGAGAGTTAGGGCCAGATTGCAGCGAGCTGGGTAGATCATGATCAGCCTTTTCATTTACTTCTGAAATCGCACGTGCCTGTGGGATACTACAAGTATGTTATGCTGCCAGGAGAAGCATCACCACATATTTATGATACCATTTTCTTTATTCCTTGTTTTTTTGCCTTAAAAATGCAATGAAAACTAAGAAAGGACTTATGGCTGGCCTGAGCCATGAGTGTTTCAGGGAACAAACAAAAGTTGTGGATCATAGACACCAGTTATGCTAAAATGCTTGACCAGATGGCGTATTTCGATGGATTTGTTTGTATTTTTGTGAGTGAAAGTCAGCAGTGCGATTTACTTCCATTTGGGAGATTTGCTGTTTGTTATTTCTACAGATTCTGACTGACACAGCTAATTCGTGAAACTAACAGCAAATTAGCTGAAATTTTGTCTTCAAATTTACAACTAATTATTCTTCTATTTTTAAAAAAGACAGTCCTCTCTGTCTAGAATCAGAAAGAAAATCACATCATGTGGCTCAGACAGCCTCAATAACGTATAGTCAAAGCAGGGGATAAGGCTCAGCAAAAATGTTTGGCAAATATTTGCAAACAACTGCTAACAACTCAATTAAAAGGTCAGAGTTGGTAATGCAGGACTTAAATACTTAGCTCAGCCTTACTGCTAAAATAAGGGACTGTAAAAAGTTGTTAGGACATCTTACTGTGAGAGCAAGTCCCTCTTCACTTCTTAGACTTCTGTAGTTTCAAGAAGCAATTGATGGCAGGGGACATTGATGTACGATAAATGTAGCATGCAATCACTCTGATTGTTCGTGATCATGACATTTTACAAACACTGCTTCTCTGTCATTTTCTAAACTATTGTTTTAGTAGGTTGTGACAGAGGTAAAAGAAATAAAAAAAAGAAAAAAACAAGGAGAAATGTCACCCCATCTCCCTAGACAAGCCAGACTGAAAAAT
Organism: Nyctibius grandis; assembly: GCF_013368605.1. NCBI lineage: Eukaryota > Metazoa > Chordata > Aves > Nyctibiiformes > Nyctibiidae > Nyctibius > Nyctibius grandis. Next base: position 8,027,253 of record NC_090663.1, on the reverse strand, counting down.
TGAAGAGAAACTAACTTGGATGAGCCAGATTCATAGCACTGACACCATACCAGCAAAATCAGAATTAGATTTTGAGATTATTGAAGTAATAAAACCACAGATTCTTTTCACAGGAGTTTACAGTATACTATCTATACACTATATTGAGTACAGCAGCACTGGCTTGCAGTTAGAGCAAGGGCTTGCTGGATTTTTTTATATTTGACTCCACTACTGGCATACTGTGTGACCTTGAGGTTCAGACCCCCACTTGGGAGATGGGGATAATAATCTTAACCTGTTTTGCAGCTGAGTAGATGAAATCTCTGAGAGCTCTCTTTAAATGCCTGCAGCCAATAATTAATGCTCCTTACACTTCATTGGGTTGTTTTTATTTTGTAATGGGAATTAAATAAGCTTTAAACTTTTTTTAAAAAAGTTTCCCTGCACTGACCACAACTGACACCCAGCACAAGCATTGCATTTGCAGATGGGCGAATGGAAGTGAACCCAATTCAATCACCCTTTCACCCCTTCAGCCACATAAGCAAGGCCAGACCATAGATTCAGCCCATGTGCTTCCAGGCAGGTGCTCAGGCAATATCTGAACATTTCCTATTTTTCACATGTATCTAACAATCTTTTTCAGGCTTTCCAGCCAGCTAAAACTCTCATCCAAGCCTCGTTGTCTCTTCACTTGACTATTCCATGCTCTTTTTCCCTTCATGTTGGTCACTGCTCATTAGGACACTCTGCTGTCTGATGATACTCAGCCCTTTCCCTTCCACTCATATTATGCCTAACAGCAACTTTTTTGACTTTGAAGACTTCTTTTACTTAACTCCCTCTGTCAAACATGTCTAGTGCCCTATTGCAATGCCATTCCCTGTTTTTCCTCAACCAGTGGTCTAAGCTGTTATCCAGCTTCTCCTCCAAAATCAGAATGCTTTTCCCTCAGTATTGTTACTGTGCAGGTGAGATACACATGGAAAAAGATTAAGATTGTCCCTACCTTATTTTCCATCAAATTTTCATTCAAAAAGAGTTCTACCATAGCACCTTTAAATCCAGACCACTACAGAAACAGGCAGCAAGTGTGAACTATTCCCTTTTCAGCTGAAATTTTCCCTTTTTCCTGCTTCTCACATAAATAAAGAGCCCATACTCTGTATCCAGAACTAACAAGGTTGAGCTAGTTTTTCCCTTCAACCACTTCATTTTGTTCGTAACTTTTAAGTACTCAGGACAGAGATATCTTCTTGTTCTCCTTGTTTGGATTTGTAATACTCATACAACATCTCAAGCCCCATTTAATGCTCTAGAAATCATTACAATCTGAGTATTTACCACTTAAAATAAAACAAAATTAAAACTTGAAGACTCTCTAATTTTCATTGCTCTGAAGAAATCGAAAGAGCAATCATATAAGAGCAGCATAATGCAAATTTCATTAGGGTCACACCACAGAGGGAAGAGAATTGCTTGAGCTCAGAAATTACCCTGGTAATTAGAGTACATGGATATAAACAGATCAACCATAATTTTTATCTGGAAATTATAAGAAGGTTTCTAATTAGTGAAGTGATGAAGTTCAGGAATACCCCTCCAGCAGGTGAGGTTCAGTAGGGGAGTTGGGGACATGAAATCTCAGTGGTTTCAACTGAATTTTGATCAATTATAAGGGCAATCTGGTGTGCCTATGTAAGCAGAGGAGTGAGTGACCCAGCAGATCTCCTCCAGTCCTCCGTCCCTACTTTGAACATTATTTCTGCTTCAGCAGTCAGAAGTGTTCGTAATAACTGGTAATCAATGAACTAACCAATGACACATTCATGGGTTTTAGGTTTTTCTACCAAAACTACCCTTCTTGTCTAATGTAGGTATCATACTATCCCACACTTATTTTTACAATGCTAAATGTCATGATTTACATACAACAGATAAACATGCATACAACAGACAAAGTTGTTTCAGCTACCAGCCCTGCAAACATGCTGAACTCTGAGATTCAAACACTTTATTTCATATATATGATCAGGACCAATAATAGTTCTAAAGCAGTTCTAAAAATATAAATAAACTATAAATAGTTCTAAACATCTACAGTGACATCTGACTCCACTCTTTCTGGGAGTTGCTTTTGTAATGTCCTAGAGAAATAACAGCAGGTCAGCCTAATTGACTTGACTGTGGTAAATAATTCCTCTGACAATCTGAAGGAAGTCAACAGAGATGCTTTCACACCTATTCATCACTCCCTTGGCTTCAGGGAAGATCCTGAATCCAGCTCATGTGTATGCCAGGCATCCATGGTGTGACCTTTGTTTTCCTACACATCAATGCAGCTATGGCACTATAACTACAGAAAACATTAACCAAAATATTATTAGGTTCCAACAATGTAACAAAAATCTCCTTTTTCTTTGTACCCAAAGCGCCAGTGTAGATGCAGTTATACTGATAGAGTACTATATATCCCCTGGTGGGCACCATAAGCTATGCTGGTAAAAGCACACAGGAATAGAGCAGCAAACTTCTTGTGGTGTAGACTAGACTGAAGAGAGAGTGACAGAGATGCTGTCTGTGAAAAACTGGGTAAGGTGGCTCCAGCTGCAGTAATGGAGGGTCAAATGTACAGACCGACTCTCAGTGACTCATTCCTAAGGTTGTAACTTAGAACAAGAGACATTTTAAAAACCTTTGAAAACTGTCATTTCCTACTGGTAGGAGATTCTTCTTGTGTTAGCAAAACACAGACTATATCAGAATTAGATTTTTTTTTAAAAAAAACCAAGTCTTCTCAGCTGAAACTTCAGTACATTTTGTTGACAGGTTTTTTTTAATTATCACCTGCCATTGTATTGTATAAATGAGCTAATATGGGATTTAAATTCCCAGAGAGTTCTTTGTTTAATTAGAAGGAACCGAAATTTGTAAAAAACTATTTCTAGAGCTTGTTTGTGGGAAATCTATTTTATTGGTCTTTGAATAGAATTATTCAAGTAATATACTCAAGCAGCAATTGACAATAGCTCATACTGACCTTGAATTCACTACACAGGAATAAATGTCGTGTCAAATGTTATTCTTTTGCATGTTAAGCACCCTGACAATTTCACATAGTTGCAGGAGGTCCAGCAGGCAGTTTTAAGAGAATGTAAAGTTAAATTACATCTCTTTCAGCTCTTTGGCCAAACCCCAAAAGTGAGCAGCTCTGAGAATATAAGAAGACAGGGACTGTTCTGAACTTCAGAATGACCATCACTAGCTCTGATGTGAACTCTGTGCAATAACAGGAGCTGGCTCCATTATCTTCCACGCCACTGCCGGTAAAGCTCCTGCTCCCAGACAACCTGCTGCAGATCTGAAGGAAAACCCTTGACTTCTTGGGATAGTGCCAGATTTACACTGTTCTGGGTAAAAACAGTCATTTTGGGTTATAATTCTAATCTGAAAGTGCTTTTCTACCTACAGAAATACTTGGGATAACGGCTGATTGCCATTTTTTCATACCCTCATCTCAAAATGATACTTGTAAAAAACAGTTTCTAATATTCACTGTGGAATCTGTCATCACACAAGAAAACAGATACACTGTGTGACTTACCTGACTTATTAGGCAGCATCCATAGCAAACAGTGAGTAAATAATATCTAAAGACATAGCTGAAGCCCAGAGATAGCAGATGACCTAATAGCTTGTACTGTGCCTGTTTGGAGATGTCTGCAAATAGTTCATTAAACAGAAATATTCAAAATTCAGACTTTGTCAGATCACTTCAGCCCTGCAAAGACAAGGCATCTAAGTGCTGTTGAGGATCTGGATCTGAACAATGTTCCCAAGGTCATACCTAAAGTCTGTAGCAGTATGAGGAATTAAACCCATGCTGTCCACATTCAAGACAAATAACAACCGAACCATCCTCCCTCTGTAAAAAGAATGTACAATAGGAGTCCCTATTTCCAGATAATACAGGGTGTCACCCTCCAAAACATGAAAATATTTACACTTGGGGAAAAAAAGAAATCAACAGTTCTTTTGTTTTAACCTTTGTTTTGATCTTGAAGCTTCAATCCAACATTCTCAGTCTCCAAAATGAAAACAATAAATTGACATGTCATATAGCTTACAAAATGAGGAGTGTTATCAAAGGCAGGCTGTGTAACTAGACCTCGTTCAGTACACAAGTACAATTCATATTGTTCCCACCTATTACCAGAGCTTGAATATGTAAAATATGAACCATTCCACAATCTGCATGCTTATTTATATTACCTTTATGTGAAACTCAGGAAATAAAAAATGTTCTATTTCCCCTTCAAGTATAGCACTGTGTGTTACACAATCCTGTAAGTTATCTCAGTAAGACTATGCTTTGCAACATACTTTGCAAAGGAAAAGTGGACATTTATCCTTCGGGTGTTTGACTTCAAAAGTGAGACTGAAATTTCCAGGAAGAAAAGTGATTACATTTTTCTGAGATCTATGACACTCCTTGTTCCTCAGTTTCATGTGAGTTTAAGCTGAATTTAAGCATACAACATTTTCTAGCTGACACAGGAGAGACTGTGGTTCCAAATAAAGCATTAGCATAAAGTAGAGGCATTTTGCAGGGTTTCAACCTGAAGTAAGGTATAAAGTAGAGGCATTGGTTGAGTTTTCCTCCAAGTTTCCCACACTCCAGGTCCAAAGAAAAATCTGAGGATAATCTCAGTCAAAAGATAGCAGATTTTTTGGAATGAAGTTCTTGCAAAGCAATTAAGTGTTATAGAGTTTTAAAACGACATTGGAAGGATCTCCATTCAACTGTTTACAGACTCTGCTGTACGATTCCAGTTGAAATAAACCAAGTCCTGATTCCTGCCTTGCATTTAATTGTCCTTCTTCTCCTCTAATTACTTCTTCTTTGTGGTCTCCCAAATGGTTTCTTTGTTCTCATCCTGCTTGACTGTACTATTGCTCTCCCCATCTCCTGCTGCTCTTATAGGTTCTCCTTTCACCACTGCTTCACTTTTGAGCACTCTCTCCACTGCAGGTGTCCCCCCATCATCTCAGACACATCTCCCTTTACTTGCAGAACTTCTGCTCAGTTCAGTGTTTCTCCCTTCTTTTTTCCTTTCCCTCATTCCTGCTCCTCAATTCATCTGATTCCATTTTCCTTGGGTCAGTTTAGTTCCTGGCAATTCCTAGCTCTGCTTCTCTGCCTGTTCTTACTCTTCGAGTCTTTCCTAACATCTAATCCTAGTCTCTGGCTGCAGTGTTATCATATTTCTTTGTATTTTAGTCTTCATAGAGACAGCAGTGACAGAGCTCTCTTTCTTTCCAGAAGCCTAGCAAACATAAGACCGTTACCATGAACAGAGTTTCAGCCTTCTCTGCTTCAGGCTGAAAATATCCATTAATTCACTCTTTCCTTATGGACCATGTATTCTTGCACTGTTCTTGAAATAAAATACTGCAAACATGAGTACCATACTACCACTGGGACCTTACCAGTACCAGGAAGACAAAAATGTATGATCTCCTTTATCAAGTACATTCTTCTTTTCATTCAAGGTCTTCCTTTGACTGCTCTTTCTCAAAGCCTTTCTATCCCATAAATACATTTAAGTCCAGTTCTGCCAAAAATCAGCACTTCTGGTGTCTTCACATCATTCTGGTTTTAAGCTATATATTTTACCTAAAAAGGCATGGGTAGTTCCAGTCTCAAAAGAAGAGCACACTGAATACAATTAGTTGTTTACTCTTCTACCCCAATAATCTGATGTCTTTTTGGTATTTTGATAAATGTCAACCTAGGAATTAAAGCAAAATGAACTAGTAACTTTGGTGGATATAACCATGTGCTGAAAAAGTAACACTGACTTTTATTTCATGAAAATATTTTTTCAAACTTTTCACTCTGTTTATTGCAATGGGAAACAGAATTGGTCTAATCTGATTTTAAGACATATGCATTTAAGCAACACTTCAGGGAAAAAAAAAAAAGAAAAGCTTTCGACATTACCTTTAAAATCTGTGCATAACTATTTTTGCTAAGGCAAGTTTCATATAGTATACAATGTCCATATATTTTCATAGTTGGTCAAAACTCTAGGAGAGAGATTTCTTACTTTTGCTGAGAGTAAAAATGATGAACAGTTGTTTGCAGGAAAATCACTAATCCTCTAAAAACAAAAAACAGGACTAAATTAAATTTTGCTCTTTAAATGATACTGACAATTTTGTAAGTGAGATCAATTTTTAAAGTTGGCACCAAAAGGGATCCCACTTGTTTCTCTGATTTATTGACAACAGCTTTACATATTCATACTTACAACAGTGAAAACAGCAATTTAATTTGATCCAAGAAGTCCCCAGCTTCAGTAGAGTTTTTGTAGTATTTAGATACTAATTTATTCTGAATAGTGGTCTGTCTGACACTTGATGCAATGAGGAGTGAGAATGTGCTGGGAAGCCTCTCTGAACCATTTCAAGCAGCCTTTTAAGAAGCTATCCTACAAGGAAGATTAAACATTAGCTGATTACCGACAAGTAATTAACAATGTCAACGAAACACAGAAACTGAATTAATAATAATTATATCATCAACACACTGATCATCTTGTAGAGAATCCCAGGGAAGAGGAGAGGTTAATTACTCACTGCTAGCAGAACAGCAGGAAGTCGACCGCAACCTTGCCTCTGCATGGTGTTAACTGCCAGGCAGATAATTAATTAACATCATAATTGTAATGCAGGCAGCATGAAAATATTGAAATATTACTTCATTTCCATTCTATTACCTATCCAGCACATTCTATAACTTAGAGGCTGAAACTACAAAGATTTGTTGTGACCAGACTCCTGGGTCATGTGGCTTTGACTTTATTTTCCATCAGAGGTCTATAATGAATGACAGACTGAGAGGTTTGGGCAGAGGACAAAGAGCCAGGAGGGATTCAGTTCTGATACAGACTTCTCCTGTCTTGACACAAGAAGTTCATCATGATTCAAGAAGAGTTAGACTTGTGGGTGTACACATGCCTAATGAGAGTTAGACTGTCAACAATTTCTTCCAAAATAAAATTAACAAAAGATTTTAAAAATATATTGTCACATATTTGAACCAAGTCGCAAGAAGGACTTCAGGGAGAAGTTGTACGGAGCTTATCTGCCATATGGACCTTGCACTCCCATTCTAAATGTCATGACCTTCAGCTCTTCTGAAGGTCATTCTGCAGATCCTTTTGTTTGGGTGCCCTCTATGAGAGTTGCTCTTCTTGCATCACAAGTTGTTTGGCTTGAAGCAGGAATGCCTACAGTCCCTGTTACGTGGCCTACAAGATGGCATCCCAGATAAACGGAAGCATTGTGTACAGTTCTGGTCAATCTTATCCAGGCCAGACAAATTCAAACATCCTTCCTGCCTGGGTGATCAAAGGAAAGAAAAAGAGACTAAAGGATTTTGTTGTATGCAGGGTAGTAATGAAAGACAGAGGTGAGATATGGTTGCTGGACATTCACTGGTTAGACATTAGAAGAAAATCTCTGTATGTCAGAAAGCTAATGAAACCAAACACTCGTAAAATGGAGATCAATACACTGATCATATGACATGGGGCCAGGGAGGGGATTTTATTTAGTAAACTAAGAGGTCCCCTAGTGCTCTCCATTCCGATGAACAGTCGAAACACTTTTACATGCCCACCTGCCCCACTGAAAAAACACTACAGCACTTTTTGTCCAAAAATATGTGTCATATAACCATGACCTTCTAAGATTTCAGCCTACTGAAAATAAGCCATCTCCACAGCCATAAAAAAACCCTTCTTTAAATCAGAGGAGAGGTAAGTGCAGGCAACTGATTTATTAAAGTTAGTTTCATTTTCCTGGTTTGTGCGACATTTAAAAAAAAAAACAAAACAGAACCAGAAAAGCATGCTGGGAAAACGATGACTCTGCAAAATGCCCAGGGAGAATTAGAGCTGAAAGCCACCATTAGCACCAAGTGAGGAAAAAGGATTGGTACTGGAGTAGATTTAGCTGAGTAGTCCACAAGAAATCTGCCTAATGTTTCTTTAAAACTGTGTATCACAACTCATTCTTGAAGGTAAACAGTGACATAAGACAAAATGTGCAAAGACAGACTTTCTTCATCAAGAGATATTGACATCTGATCATCTGTAAATTTAAATTCCCTTTTGTAAAGTATTTGAGGGTTTGAAGCAGAATAGTTTTGGAAGAGGTACAGCTGACCTAAAACAAAATAAGCTTACCAGAATCAGATCCTGTTAGTTTCTCACAGAGAGTGCCCTGAAAGGGTTATGGTCATCTATACCATGGACAAAATTCTCTTTATCACCCAAATTCACTGCTTGTTAAGAACATGCAGTGAATTCCATGTTTTTGCAGTTGGCCTTTTGCAAAAGGAACTGTGCAATAGTAATCTGGCAGAATAGGCTGGTGGTTATGCCTAGGATGTGGTGGACACATCATGAGTTAATTCCTAGGTTTTATATGGCCTGTCTGTATATGGCCTACCTGTGACATATACAAGACTGTCACACCATTTAATTAACTACTTGTATAGCTCCTTCTGCACCTGCAGGGCACTAGAGGTTATACCTGGAGATATATAAATAAGTTCATTAAGAGGTCGAAACATGTTTTACAAGGGAATAAGTATTACAGTAGACAGATTTCTGTAACACATCTTGAAAAGAGAAGGACAGCTACTCAAAGACTCGGCCCCCAGAGCCTGAAGTTAGGGATGGGGGGCTGTGTGAACCCCCTGTAATCCAGGAGGAGGCGGTTAGTGACCTGCTGTGCTAGTTGGACACCCACAAGGCTATGGGCCCAGATGGGATTCACCCCAGAGTAATGAAGGGACTGGCAAATGAACTTGCCAAACCACTCTCTATTATGTACCGGCAGTCCTGGTTAACTGGAGAAGTTCCAGCTGACTGGAAATTAGCAAACGTAACGCCCATCTACAAGAAGGGTCGGAAGGATGATCCAGGGAACTACAGGCCTGTCAGCCTGACCTCGGTGTCAGGCAAGGTGATGGAACAGATCATCCTGAGTGCCATTACACGGCACATGCAGGACAATCGGGGCATCGGGGCCAGCCAACATGGATTCATGAAAGGCAGGTCCTGCTCGACCAACCTGGTCTCCTTCTATGACAAAGTGACCCGCTTAGTAGATGAGGGCAGGGCTGTGGATGTAGTCTATCTAGACTTCAGTAAGGCATTCGACACTACCTCCCACAGCATCCTCCTAGACAAACTGGCTGCCCGGGGCTTGGATGGGTGGACTCTTAAATGGGTTAAAAACTGGCTGGATGGCCGAGCCCAGAGAGTGGTGGTGAATGGGGCAAAGTCCAACTGGCAGACGGTCACTAGCGGTGTTCCCCACGGCTCAGTTCTGGGGCCTGTGCTGTTCAATATCTTTATAGATGATCTAGACGTAGGGATTGAGTGCACCCTCAGCAAATTTGCAGATGACACCAAGCTGGGTGGCAGTGTCGATCTACTGGAGGGTAGGAAGGTCCTGCAGAGGGATCTGGACAGGTTAGATAGATGGGCCGAGACCAACGGCATGAGGTTCAACAAGAACAAGTGCTGGGTCTTACACTTTGGCCACATCAACCCCATGCAGTGCTACAGGCTGGGGGAAGAGTGGTTAGAAAGCGGCCCGGCGGAAAGAGACCTGGGGGTGCTGATCGACAGCCAGCTAAACATGAGCCAGCAGCGTGCCCAGGTGGCCAAGAAGGCCAATGGCATCCTGGCCTCTATTAGGAATAGTGTAGCCAGCTGGTCTAGGGAAGTGATCGTCCCTCTGTACTCGGCACTGGTGAGGCCGCATCTTGAGTACTGTGTTCAGTTCTGGGCCCCGCACTTCAAGAAAGGTGTTGAGGTGTTGGAGCGAGTCCAGAGGAGGGCGACCAAGCTGGTGAAGGGTCTGGAGCGTCTGACCTATGAGGAACGGCTGAGGGAGCTGGGGTTGTTTAGCCTGGAGAAGAAGAGGCTCAGAGGTGACCTTATGGCAGTCTACAACTACCTGAAGGGAGGTTGGAGTGGAGTGGGAGTCGGCCTCTTCTCCCGGGCAACTAGCGATAGGACAAGAGGACATAGACTCAGGCTTCGCCAGGGGAGGTTCAGGTTAGACATTAGGAAGCATTTCTTCTCAGAAAGGGTCACTAGAAATTGGACCGGGCTGCCCAGGGAGGTGGTGGAGTCACCATCCCTAGATGTGTTTAAGAAAAGACTGGGCATGGCACTTAGTGCCATGGTCTAGTTGACATGGTGGTGTCAGGGCAATGGTTGGACTTGATGACCCCAGAGGTCTCTTCCAACCTGACTGATTCTGTGATTCTGTGGTGCTGTGTGATTCTTGCATTCTGGCCAATATTCTCTCTCTTTGTAAGAGAGGATCTAACACCCAGGGCCTATTTGTGGCCTCTCCCCTCTCATAGAAATGTTTATGCAGTCACTACACTATAAATCTTTAACTCATAACCTTGACAAGCACTCTGGGACTTACAGGAGCTGCATAACACCAACTCTTTTCCATTCTGCCTAGGGTCAGGCCTTATTTCAGTATGTAGCTAATGAACTTCTTGCTCGAGGTCATGCTTGGAGTATTAAACAGATATATTGAACATCTACCAACAACATTAAAAATAGAGGAGTTAGTTCTTATTTGCACTATAATGTCAGGAGTAATCCTACTGTCTTCTTTAGACTTTCTCCAGTGCTAGTGTAGAGTGAGAGCTTTAGGAGAACCAGGTCTTTTATGACCAGCTGCAATCATTGCTACCCTCACACACAGCCATATCCTCATGAGTACAAATAGGACTCAACTCACCCTGCAGCTTGTAAAACTTAGAAGACAGCAAGTAAGGGAAGGGTGCAAAATGCAAAGCATCTTTAAATTCCTGGATCATTGCTTGAATTTCACTCATAATTAATAAAGATGGTTTTACTGTGACAAAAAGATAGTAAATAAATACAACACCAAAGGACCCTAGTCAGTGTTTGAGACTCCTTATTCTATGACCTAAAGCAACTAATTCAGCATTGAGAACAAAGGGTAGATGTATTTTGTAGCTAAATGTAGCCAAGAAATAAAAGGATTTGCAGCTGTGAGTGAAACGCCTTATATTGATGCAAGAACAAAGAATATCATTCAGCTTTCAACATTTTGCAAACATCAAAGTCAAATCAGCCTTCTGATGACTGAGTCAATGATAACTCAAACTGTACCAATGGCAAAGATAGTTAACCGCTCACCTGTACCAGAAGATTTAGTGCTGTTAGAAAAGCTATTTAAGGTTATTCACATCTGGGAGCCCTTCCTGGCAGTTTGTATCAGCAAGGCATGCTGGGAACATCCATAAACATCTCACTGTCCCAGTGCCACTGCCTTTGGTGTGAAGTCCAGCTCTCACATGTCTTTCTATTTCCTCCCATGATAAACAGATCCATGTGTGTTTGTGTGGAAGAATTTCTTAAAAATATAATAGTTCCCTCTGGGAAACTCCATAACCTATTGCTTTCTGCACCTTTTTTAACCTTTCTACCCTCTTTCCAGCAGTAATGTGGCACTGGCAGAAACCTTGTGTTCATTTTAGAGATAAAAGAAATTACTATTGCATATATCTATAAATATCACCTTCTGCATCTTTTGCATTTTCACAAGTAGAACTTTATTATGCCATAACATATAAGGTAATCATAAACCCAGAAAATGGGAGATGCCAACCACTTTAGCCTGCATCACTGATGCACACAGATATATTCAAAGCAGCTCACCTTATTGATTCATTTAAATGGGCACAATGCTGCTGTAATGAAAACTTGTATCTCAAATGATGGAGAGAAGATACATTCATATGTACCTCACCCTACAAAGCTGAAGCAGATATGCATGAAGTGTGGCAAAATTTTAGGAGTTGCTGTCTGGGCACTGTAGTCCATAATTCTTTTAAACACCACACAGGTTGTCTAAGGAGTTGTATGAAGTTTTAGTGCAGGTTTTAAATCTGTTTTTCCTCTGTCCTTTCGTCTTTCAAACATTAACTTCTTCACAGAGTCTAGGCTTGACTAGTCTTGAAGTTTTCCCTTGCTATATTTTTTTCCTTACACACCCTGTATTTTACACACGTAAAATGTGGGGTCTTTCTAATATAGAGCTGAACGAACATGGGTCAAATTGACAGTGCAAGTCAGGTAAACTAAATCAAAACGAGTGTGATGATCTTTAACGATACTATTGCATATTGAACATTTCAAGTAACTTTGCCCAATTACATCAAAAGACACTGGTTACTGCATTAAAGGTTTTGCTAGTCTCAATAAAGCAAGGGTGATCTGAAATGCAGCCACTAGATAATTAAAATTAGGATGCTATAGATGGTTACTAGATTGCTCATTTTATATAACGAATTGAAAGCCTAATAGGAAGACTCATAATACCAGCCCTCTTAACATTAACAATTACCATGATTAACAATGATACTCACAACTCATTTTTCATTAAAGACTACGGGCAGAGATAAGCTTGTTTATATAGACTAGCTTTTGAACCGATGAGCTATTTATCACTTAGAAAGCCATGAAAGGACAGAACAGCACCCAGCAATTAAAACTTGCAAAGTGACCTTGTGACAGTGAAAGACCCACCCTCCTCTGAAGCAACAGTAAAGCAATTGTTTTTAATCAGTTAGAAATGGAAAGATAATTTGTTGGTTTGTTAAATCATATATCTTGGCCTCGGAGTGACTGGAGTGTGTTGCTGCATACAGAAGGGCTTTTGTACAGATACACCACAAAGTGGAGAAGTGAAGTTTTAAGAGATACTAGATCAAAAGATCGATGCGCAAAGGATCAATAATGCTTTATATTAAAACAGCAAATAAAGGAACAAGGTTTTGCATAGGTGTTTTCATAGACAAAGATCAAAGCATATGCCGTCTATGGGCCTCAGCTTGATATCCCAATCAATCCTCATTTTTCTGTTCTTATTTTGGGTTCCCTGTCTCACTGCTGTAGCTTCTCATTACTCCTCCCAGACTAAGCTTTCAAGAAGAAGAAAGTCTCTTACTTACCTGCCACCAAAAAATAGTACAGCTGGGTCCTTCTCCCAAGGTCTTGGGACTTTTCCTAGGTTCAGTTGAAGCGCTGTGGAGTCAAGATAATGCATGTATTAAAAGAACAGGAAAATAGCACTGAAATAAAAGGAAAGGTCTCTCTAAAGATAGGAACAATAAATCAGACATGGCTAAAACGTTCAATTCAGGTATCTGATATTTTCCAAGAATTATTTAAAGATTAGTCATTTCAGTTATGTGATATTTGACGTGCTCAGAAAGAGTACGGTATAATATTAAAAGAGACTAAGAAATAGTATAAAATTATTGCAAGATATCCTAGCTGGCCATGATTCAAATTCCATTTGGAACGGAAATAAACATTTAAGAACAGCATGCATCCACTCTAGTCTCACCACTACAGCCCTAAGGAAATAAAACGAAAAGAAAAATTAGAAGCAGCTTTGCAAAATGACTAGTTTGAAAGATATTATATTTATATGCTTAGCCTGCCTTTAATTCACATTCAGGAGCTACCCAGGATTTTTATTAATCAAATTAATTTACTATTCAATTAAAAAGCAAAAGTGAATGTGAAAGCCCTATTATACCAGCTGCATCAGAAACACACAAGCCCATGTATTCACATAACACTCAACTTAAAAAACAATGAACTATCTGTCCCCAGGTAACATATGTTTCAAGAAATTTTCTTTATTTACTTTGGAAAGAAATCAGTTGTAAGAAATTTGCTTAGTGGAAGAATGAGAGGGAATCAGACTGCAGCCTTCAAGAGCAGAGATAATAGGTTGTGCCTTTTTCATGCTTCTCCATTCTTCCGATATTAATTGATTCAGGGTGATGTGCTTCTGAGCAGTGAGCACAGGCTAACTAAACATAATTAACATACACTATAATTATTTCCCCATGGCTCCTCCCATTTCTATGCTTTTTTCAGCAGCTGATGATAATACCTACAACTGATTTATAATGCATAACTCCTCCCATCCCAGAACAGCTTGCAAATTCTGGATAAGTTTCTGAGAGGGTTACCACAGGGAGGTAGGAAGGGAAAGCATGTGGCATGTGTTTGTGGAGCTAAGGCTACACTGAAGGTGGTGTCAGACCTATCGTGAGTCATGTTCTGCTGCCTGGACATCAGCTAGAATCCCTTCATGCTCCCTGTGGCTGCTGCTGTTTTGGTAAAGACATTCTCCAAACCATGATTTCCCGGAAACCAGTGCAACACCATATTGTGCTGATGGGAGAGACTCATCAGACTCCCCTTTCCAACACTGCCTGTCTCACCATGGGCGAATGGTCTCCCTGCTTTGTTGACAGCTTCTCAGCATACATATACTATTTGACCCGTTACGATCCCAGCTTATTGCAGTGTATGTACATAAGCCTGAACATTGTTTTCCATAAGGAATATAATGGTTAATCTACTAAACAGTGTTGTCCTTCCTTGTCAGCAGATAATGCATGGTCCAGCACTGTATACTTCACACAAAACCCAGCCCAACACTTGTGCGGACACAGAATATTTGCACGTGTGAAAATAGTATGCAACCTTCATGCAAAACCAAGGGTTTCACTTCTTCGGCTTGTCTGCCCTCCTGCCAAGCCTCCTACTTTTACTAACAAAAGAAGTATAGGGGATCATTCAGGTTGTGGGGTCTGAAGCAGAAAATGAGTCAATAATAATCTTGTCCTTTCTCTAATACAACTGTTGGTCCAATCAAAACCACGGCCTTTTAGGTCAAGCCTATTGATTATAACTTCTTACATGTCCTGAGCTTGTGGTGCCCCATAGGGGCACTTACTTGCAGAGTAAATGAGTGTCAATCTGCAAATTATGCCATTTGCTTTTGCACTGAAGATGTCAGAAAAGGTGACAGATTCCCTCCGTTCAGGAGTCTTGAGGAAGTTCCCAGAAAGCTCTGATATCAAGAAATGCAAAGGCATTTGCAGACTAAGGGTTAGTCAAATGGCTTGAAGTTTGGGGTGCTCCCAGGCCACATTAGCCAATAGAGTCTAGATTCAGCCAGTGGAAAGCATCTTTTTTGTAACTATCTCTTCCAATGACAATTACTTTTCAAAGCCCATGCAGATGAAACTTGCAATCCCAGTTCCAGGGCCGTGAATTAAAACTAACTCCAGTAAAGAAACTGGAGCTCACACTTGGAGAATCTGACAGCAAAATCTGACTGAGCAGATTTCTCCTATTGATAATGTCAGAGGAGGAGGAAGTGGAGAAGAATTGTTTGTCTTGAGTTTGTTTCTTTGGTAGAAGCTCGCAAGCCTGGTTTGGAAAATCAGAGTTACCGAGAGGTTAGATGGGAATTTAATCATGATTGACACATAAATGACAGTCCCTTTAAAGGAAAGTGATACATCATCTGCACTCGTATATCATGTCATACCAACAATACCAGATCCATTTTAGATATACATAGTAAGTATATATATACATAGATATACAATGTAAGTAACATTGGAAAACATTATTTACATCCAATTTTCTTGAAAGTGATTTTTAAAAAGGATCTATTGCTGATACATGTCTACATCCCACTGACTAAAAAGTTCAGACAACTTTTAGGACCTAGATAACTGAATCACAGAATAACTTTGCTTGGAACAGGACCTTTGGAGGTCACATGGTCCAACTCCTTGCTCAAAGCAGGGCTGTCTTTGAAGTTTGAATGGGTTGTTCAGGGTCCTGTCCAGGGAAGTTTTGAGTATTTCCAAGGATAGATACTCTACCTCTACAGACTTTCTAAGAAACCTGTTTTAGTTTTTGATCATCATCATCATTGTGAATCTTATATCTAATTGAAATTTTCCTTGCTATCTCTTGTGTCTGTTGCCTTTCATCCATTCTCTGCACACCTCTGAGCAGAGTCTGGCTCTGTCTTCTGTACAACCCTCATTAGGTAGCTGAAATCAGCAATAATATCCCCACTCAGTCCTCTCTTCTCCCAGCTGAACAAATCCAGCTTTCCCGCCTTATTTTTGTGTGGCGCATGCTTTGGTACATGCTTCACGATATCCATGAGATTGTTGTGTTCAGCTGTTACAGGAGCTCACACATCTCAGGTCTCCGCCCAAGTTAAGCTTTAAATAGCAAAGAGGGACTACACGATACATGAGTAACACACGTGAATGCAGAGATTCAGCTGTCCAGTCTCTGCTCTGAGTACTGTTTATGAACAATAAACTAAACAATCTTGAGATAATATGCCCAAACTGTTCATTTGACAGGACCCAAATTACCCTACTCTTTCAGCCCAAGTCTCGCTCTGGAGCGAATGCCTTAACCACTAAGCCACTACACGAAAACAGGGGAGTTGGCACCTCCTCCAGTTCTGAGTAAAAATAATTTTAAAAATGTATTCCTTCTGATCCCTTTCTTGGGAAGAAATTGAAGTTTTAGCAGAAGGTCAATTTCATATTAGTCCTTCTTTAGCAAAGGGAATAAAAGGACCTAAACACTGATGTGGGCCAGATTAACACTCACCTTCAGTCTCTGTGCTTTCTGTCATTGAACATAGGCTGCACGCTGTCAGGTGTGGATCTGTTCTGATGAAGGTCGCTCTCCATACACTTTATACACGGTTTACAGAGGCTTTAGCTCAGTCACCAGGGTCTATTACAATAGCAAGGTATGGAAACAGCCCTTTCTCAGCCTCACACTTTACAGGACTTAGCCCTGACTGTCCAAGTAGACAGTAGCAGGGGAAAGAATTGAACTCAGTTTTCCCCAGTTCCAGCACAGCCCAGTAACCACGAGACACCAACAGAAAGATCAAAGAGGCAAATTAAGGACAAACAACTAGACAGGCACCTGTTGAAACTTTTAAGTCCAAAGAAATATCCTTTTCTCGTTTCTGCAGTTATTTTCCTGAGGCAGCTTGCTCTGAACTGCGAAAGGATAATTAGAAAGAGTTGGGTTTACGTTTTTTGTTAAGAAGGAAATGAGGAGTGAAAGTGGGCAAAGAGAAAGAGTGTAAATGGAGAGAACACCCATAAAAAGAACCGGTATTATTTGGAAACTGCATATATGCACAGACATTTACACATGCAGTAAATATACATATATATCTGAAAGATGCCTTAAAGTTATGAAGCTGAGACAATGCATATAAAGATATGATGCACTTTAAGCTTGTATACCTAAAGCTTCTCAAATTCATTTTCCCGGCTCTTCTTATTTGTGATTTATTTCTGAAAATTAAATTAAGTTTCTAAGTAAACAGTTGCAGTGTAGCAAGCTAATCTGGGAACTCTGTAACTCATTTCTCACTCTTATATATAGGGAAAATATTCAATTAGTATTCTGTCCATGTTAATTTTTAATTTAAAGCCTTTAACCAAAGTACAATGGACTTTTGACATATAAATATTAAAAATTAAATTTTCTGAGTTCATTATCTGATAATTAGAACTAAATAACATCTTAACTGAGAGACAAACCCCACGCAAAGCAAGTCAGTTCCATTTAAGATTCCATTAGAAAAGTGTTTGAGCTAGTATGTAATGGACCATAAAATTTAATTTGGAAATGATATAACCAAAAATGATGGAATGATACCAGTCACAAAAGGATATGTAGGCAGCCCTCATCTTTTCATTTGGCATGATGTTCTTCTATTGATTGTGTAGAATTAGAAAGGAATTACTTAATATTGCACAGAATAACATATGTAGGGTCTTTTTTTCCTTTTCTCCAGCGCCTCAGTATTTAAAAATCAGAATTGACCAGTGTAGCTCCATGTAATTACAAAGATTTCCTTATCTTAGCCTATTTGCTGAAGTCATCCTAAAGAAAGGGTCCCCTAATCCATTGGCTGTCTCATATCTCATTTACATTGGTGGTAATCCCCATCCTATCTCAGCATTTAGGTAATGACTTTGGGATTAAATTGCACTTCTTGCAATTCTTTACTTTCAAATCTCTACAACATATCAGCGAGGCCTGGCTGAATAGGCCTGTCAGGGGACTGGTAATGCAGCCGGGTAGGTAAGGCCTCTGACTTTAAAGTGAAATTAACTTTCTTCATAATAGGGTCTTAAGAAAAGAAAACCTTGACTCCACGTTGCAAAGTATTTTAGGATGTTATAAAAAGATGCCAGGATTAAGTTATATTAAGCTTTCTAAACCAGTGTATTTAGCTACTTTTGTTGCATTTATAGCTAAGGTGGTTTTGGTAAGTCATTTTCAGATAGTTATCAGTCTAAAAGACCTGCAAATGTCAGGTATATCTTAAATTTTGCCTTATGAAAAACTCTGAAGAGTACTTACTGCTCTGAATCACTAGGATCACATAATTAAATTTCGTTTAATCTATCACATTGGATGAGGAAAAATCTGCTGTTTGTTATGGCCTCGTATTGAAAATTCAAAAAAATTAGCTGAAACATTAACAATTTAAGTCCAAATTCAACCAGATACCTGTCATGGTTTTAGCCTGACAGACTGCTGAATACCATGCAGCTACTTGCTCACTCTCCCCCCACCCTCCCAGGGAGTGGGGGAGAGAATCGGAAAGGTAAAGGTAAAGACACTTATGGATTGAGATGAAAACAATTTAATAATTGAATAAAATAAAATAAAACAAAATAAAATAAAATAAAAATAATAATAACAGACTATACAAATAAGTGATGCACAGTGCAACTGCCCACCATCTGCTGACCAATGCCCATCCCATCCCTGGCTAGCAATCCTGGAGGAGAGAAAATCCGAAAACTGCAATCCCACAAGAGAGAGAGAGAGCTTCCCGGCCAGCTCTCACCTATATACTGAGCATGACGTTGCATGATATGAAATGTTCCATTGGTTAGTTTGGATCCATTGCTCTGGCCATGCTCCCTCCCAGCTTCTTTTGTTCCTGCACACTAGCGAAGCAGGGGAAGTTGAAAAGTCCTTGATTTCTTAGCAACAACTAAAAACATCAATGTATTATCAACATTCTTCTCATACCAAATCCCATACTAAATCCAAAACATAGCACTATTCTAGCAACTAAGAAGAAAATTAGCTCTATTCCAGCCAAAACCAGGACAATACCTAAGTGCATTTCTAATTTTAACAATGTGAATAATTTTACTGAAGTCAAGAAGCAGAAAAATATATTCAAAATTAAGTGTATATTTAAATGTCTTCCTAAATTTGGGCTTCAATCAGAAATTTGTCATGAGAGAGCCATGTCTTTTATTTGTTGCAAAAAAACACAATTTTGTAAAATACATGCATATATCGATGATTTTTTATATATATCTCATTATGGCTATGCTGTGAATATGGATATAGATAGTGTCATATACAGATGTTGTTGCATGAAGCTCCATTATAGAAAGGTATTTTTATTTGCTGAACTTAACATTTCTAAGTCCTTAAGCTGCTTTGCTTTTCAAATATTTATTTACTTACATTTCATCTTTGAAACTTCAGCTGTTTCCAAGATTGAGAGAATATCTTGTTTTGCCAGATTAAGAGCATCCTTTCAGCTAGTTCACCAAGGTGCTGTCATGCACCATGTATCAAATGAGACATTTGACGTTTAGCAGATGGATCATGATACAGCAGAGGATATGCCTTTTGCCATCGCTGTGAAAAGCAGTCCCAGGCAGCCAAATATAAGACACCCGAGGAATCTAAATTCATACATGCTCCTTACCTGGACAGCTGCATCCTGCAAAGAATCCACCTGCACAGAAATCAGGGCCATCAGACATGTGCCCTGTCCTCTGCTACTGAAGCCACCATCTAAAAGGACCATGTTACAAAAAACTCACAGAAGACACCTCGCCTGACCCCTGTGTTGGCCTTTTGTGCGTATATCCTAGGAAACAAGCCTTTCACAATATGTAGAAGCACTTACTTTCTTTTCCCACAGGAGCCCAGCCTTCTTATACCATCCCACTAGATCATACTTCACACAGAATAATGGAAGATTTGTCAATTTTACAGAAAAGAGTATTTGCCAAGGTTATTTAGCCCAAAGATACCACCTCTGGTATGAAAAGTCCTAAGTCAGACCACAGGATGGTAGCAGTATTTCTTAATGAGACAGCGCATTGCCTGTTTTTCCTCTTCCTTAGACACAGACACTGATCACTGCCAGGGATGGGACAATAGCTAGACGGGATTTTGGTGTAACCCACTCTGGTCATACATATAACCATCATCACTGTCTTACCGTAAGTACAATAAATAAATATCATAGACATTAAGACTAAGAAAGAATGTAAAATTAGCATGAGATCGTGTCCTTCTTTCACATTTTGATGTTATGGAGGCTAACAACTGGATGAGTTCTGCTCCTGACATTTGCAATTAAATTAGCTGGCAACTAGTAAAATCAGGGCTGGCTGACCTACTTTCCAACAGGACTATGTTCAGCAGTTAGTATGGGAACTTCTCATGCTTGGTCTCAGGTGAAAATAGGTATTCTACATACAGCTCTATGTTCCTACAGTCTCCAATCTTACTGCTATTTCAGGTTTCCCCATCAAATGGGTGGGGAGAAAATACAAGCTGTTTTATTTTCACCACTGCACTGCCAGATGCTGCCCACAATGCATAGGGTGTGAGCAACAAGATGATAACATTGTACCGCAACTCTGTCCAAAGACTTCAACCCTAAATGGTATCCAGCTCCAGCCCCAGCCCTAACAAGATGCTGCCAGTAAGACAGAAACAGGTTGCCAACAGCCACAGGAGGGAAAACCCAAGACTCATGTGGCTGCAAGAGAATGCAGTTCTCTAGGACATTGTCCCATTTAGAGATCACTTTGAATTTTCACATTGGAAGTCAGAAATCTCAAAAGCAAAATTAACCTTGCTGACAATAATCTTCCTTTCTTATTTATCTTTCAGGGACAGCTTTCAAGAAATCACAGGTCCACCTGTGTGGAGAGGCGAGCTGCCTGCTCCCCCACCTCTGCTACCTACACCTGCCCTGGAGGTACGCTGCCACTGGCTCAAGGGAAGTGAAGGAGTGGCAGCCAAGGGCCAAGCACTGGGTTTGATCATTGGAGAGGGAGGGGAAGTTTGCTAAAAAAACTTCCATACAGGCTCTTTTAGTCTCATTAATAAATCACTTTGAGGTGAAAATAGTTTTACAAGGTTTTGGTGAATCCACTCCCAGAAATATTATTTCAAACCATCATTTCAGTATACTGCTCTCAAAGTTGCCCAGGAATCACAGATACATTTTTTTGAAACTACTTCTTTGAGTATGAAATCAAATTTTTGCCATACACGCTGCTCAGAGGCAGCATTAACAAATATTACAGGTTATTACTAAGTAGCGATGTTCCATCAGAACAAAGAAAAGTAAGACAAGGAAATTAATAGGAAGCCCTATTAAATTATAATTAAATTTATCTTTGTTTATACTTATGGTATTTTAACAATAGGCTGTAATCCATGTGTTAAGAAGCTTCTGAAATGTATAACAGTCACCAACTCAATGCTGTAAATAAGGCTGAGTAGCCCTCATCCCACGGAGTATCCAACACATAAACATGGCATCTCAACCCCATGCAGCTGTCGTAAGGAGCTGGGGGATGGCATAAGTCACGCAGAGGAGATCATGCCTTCCCCACCTGCCCCCTGCAATGCCATCATTTATCTGGAAAAAGGAGAGGCTTTGCCTTCCCATCCCCATTCACATGAGGGCTATGTACACCAGGAGAAGGTAGTTACTCACTTTGAAGGGAAGCTGCATAGTCCATTGGTTACCAGAACCTCGACTGGTAGGTCAGAAGTTGGGCAAGTGGCGCAGTGTAAAATTATCAGACCATCTATGGTATGCAAGATCATTAAGGCTGAGTTAACTTTATGTTTCCAGAACCTCAAAGACACATGAACATCAGCCTCCTGTATTTAGAACTGAAATTTTTGAGGTTTTGATGTTTAGATGCTTTTGAAAAGCACATCCTTTACCTGGCATAAATATCATCTTCCCACTGTGAAACAAAGACAGCGTAAAGCTTACCTTACTGGCTGTTGTAAACCCAAGTTCACATACAAGAATGAGGAATATTTGCAAGTAATGTGAAAATTTCTTTTACAAATAATATTTGAAAGCATGTTCTTCAAAGGCACACCTATACACATAGGCACACAATACACAAAGGCAACTATCGTTTCTGCTACAAACCCTATAGATAACAGAAAACATTAAGCGCGTAATGGCTCAAGTGTGCTATACTATGAGTGTTAGCCCATTTCACATGTCTCATTGCAGTCTTATTCATACACTTGACTCTGCAGTTCAGCTCAGTTGTATCCAATGATGAGTGATAATTGGAAGCCCTCCTCCTGCCATTCTCCAGAATGATACGGAAATTAATTCTTGTACACTGTGCATTGCATACACCAAGGGAAGTTGACCCTATCCATTTACATACACTATAGGGGCCTGCTATCACACTGCAGCCAGCAAACAGCTTCTCTTATCTAGGAAAGACCCTCATTTGTTATTTCTTGCTGAATACACCCACTCTCATTATTTCTGTAATTCTTTGCAATAATAGACCTTACCCTAATGAAACCCGCATTATGAGAAGGTTATAGTCCTGACCCAAAGACGATTAGCTCTGTGCTCTGTTATTGCTACATATGTAATTGTATAATTGATTTTAAAATTTACTTCTGTGTCCCCAAACCATAAAGCAAGCAGCCCATTAAGGGAGAGAAATATAATTAATATATCTATTAAAGTGGGGCAGGATATTATTGCAATTTTAAGATTATGCAGGTTAGTGTACACATAAGAACAAGAAAGAAGTACAAAAGTTGAGATTCTCATCATACTTCACTTTAGGTAACATGCAGAGGATATGCATTTCCAGTATGCAACAAGCAGCTCAGACATAGTCCTGTAAGATGTACCTGGTAGGTAGGGTTTCAATTTTATGCACACAACTTCACAACTCTGTGATGTCAAGTGGGTAAAGTGTTCTGCAGGCCTGAGCCTTTGTTAGTCTATGCTAATGAAGCTGTGAAAATCTTTGTTTACACATTATTCTGTATGTATGCTTGACTATGCATCTAACACAATGTGAATGTTGTTCCCCTTGGTCATAACTCAAAAGTATTTTGTCCTCATTTACATCTAGTCTTTACTGTCTAATCAACTGGCAGCTTCCCATCATCTAAAGCAATCTGAGGCACGCAGATCCCTGCGTTGTCTTAGGTATTAAGATGGGGAAAAATTCTCTCTTCAGACCAAGCGTTGCACTGAACTGAAGACTCTGCATGTGCACACATGTAAGCCCAATATGAAATGTGGATTTTCACCATGCAACAGACCTATTATCACTTGCACAGTAGCAGCCTAGACTAAACTGGGACCTCCTCAAGCCAGGGCAGAAAAGACCTGCTAGTGAAGCCTGCCAGAGGCCACTTCAGTCCCATTCCTCAGTGAGCTACACCAGGGAAATCCAGCTGACTATAACACAGTGCTCAAGTATGACTCAAAGGATTGAGTGGGTGGCAGTTGGCCTAGACACATTTCTTATGAACTCACTTGTTACCTCAAATGTTATTTTGGTGGCGTCCATCACAGATTCCTTCATTTGTTCTGTAGCAGCAGCCTAGCATCTGATGCCTGAGATGCTGCAGCAGAACAGCCAGAGCCCTCAGTAGCAGGGGTTAACTTGCTGTAGCCAAAACAAAGGCATCTAGTGTTATTTCACAAGTCCCACATGCCCTCCAGATGCTGCTCTGGTTGGCGGCAGGTGTCTCATGAGTCTGGCACCATAGCTGGCAGCCACATGTGGCTTCCCTGAGGATGCCTGAAATAACACTAATACTTGGGGGCAGCTGTGTTGTGTCCTGAGTGACTTTGTGACAAGAGCACTGAGCTTCTGTCAAGGAGGTTATTGACTCTGAGGGTGACGTTCATCTCATCATAGGTTGGTGTCAACTGCAGGCACTGGGTCTATGCTACGAAGTATGTTCTGGAGACTGAGACCATCCCAAAAAAGCTCTATGTACTACACCTACAAAAGAAAACTTTCACCTCCTAAACCAGTGGGATCATTGCCAGTAACTTCTGCCTCATCTGATTCTGGCTTAAAAATATTATATTCAGGAGTCAGGGCTTTTCCCCATCTTTAGACAAGTTCGTATTCCCACACAGAATTACTCATTATCAAAGAACCATTTTACATGGGCATGCCTCTCTTGAATTGGATTTGTGAGATAAGTTAAGGAAAACGCAGTTGTGTAATTTGCACACTAAGTGGTTGGAATTGATCTAAAACAAACCTTTAACTTTCAAACTGGTTTAAATGGGGAAAGGACCATTGGATAATTACATCATTTAACACATTGATTGTCTAAAAGTCAATTCTAATGATTTCAGACATAGAGGGCTTTGTGCTTTCCTCATTTTTAAGGAAAGATTTTTGCTCAGTGCAGAAGAGTGAATGGTGAATTTTTTAAAAGAGACAATGTAGAAGAGCTGAAGAAAACAAAAGTTTCATTATGCCAAACAAGGCTT
This sequence comes from Nyctibius grandis, assembly GCF_013368605.1. Taxonomy (NCBI): domain Eukaryota; kingdom Metazoa; phylum Chordata; class Aves; order Nyctibiiformes; family Nyctibiidae; genus Nyctibius; species Nyctibius grandis. The sequence goes on along the minus strand of NC_090663.1, from coordinate 8,002,674 downwards.
ACTTCACAAAAGCTAAAAAAAATCAATGGGACACAATTAAACGAGGTGCATCTCCCCTTACAGTACAACAAAGTAAAAGAAATGGAAATGAACTGTGTATATTCAGAATACATAATTAAAGAGGTAATTTGTATCATTAGTCTGACCACATCTGCATCTACTTTAAAGTTATGCATCCTGTCTGTTATATTTGATTATTGCCACTTGATCATTAATTAAAAGGTGCTGCACTCAAAGCCCTAAGATTAAATTTTCTCTTTTTTTTCTAGTTACTTATACAATACTGTATTTCACTATCAATCAGAATACAAAATAAATGAATGTGTTACAAGGACATTGATAATCATATTTTGCATTTATGTAAGGCTTCAGACCATTGGAGGGTAAACTCTTCCTTCTACTCCTATGGCTAGCCAAGTGGGATTCTTTGCATACAGAATGGAAACTGAATTTTAGCCCTGGATCTCAAGACACTTAGAACCCACCGTAATAAAAGTTGCATTCACTTAACTGTCAGGAAAGACAGGCCGCTAAGGAGAGGTGGTGGAGTTGCTCTTTATGTGAGTGAGCAGCTAGAATGTATTGAGTTCTGTCCAGAGGCAGATCAGGAGCGAGTTGAGAGTTTGTGGGTGCAAATTAAGGGGCAGGCTGGCAGGGGTGATACTGTTGTGGGTGTCTATTACAGGCCACCAGATCAGGATGAGGAGGGTGATGAGGCCTTCTACAGGCAGCTGAGAGCAGTCTCTCAATTACAGGGCCTGGTTGTTGTGGGGGATTTCAACTACCCTGATATTTGCTGGGAGGCCTACTCAGCCAGCCATCCCCAGTCCAGGAGGTTCCTCCAGTGCATTGATGATAACTTTCTGATGCAAATGGTGGATGAGCCAACTAGGAGAGGAGCGCTGCTGGATCTGATCCTCACTAACAAGGAGGGTCTGGTGGAAGAGGTGAAGGTTGAGGGCAGCCTTGGTTGTAGCGACCATGAGATGGTAGAGTTCAGGATCTCATGTGGCAGGAACAGAATAGCTAGCAGAATCGCAACCCTGAACTTCAGGAGGGCCAACTTTGGCCTTTTCAGGCAATTGCTAGGGGAAATCCCATGGGACAGGGTACTAGAAGGTAAGGGGGCCCAAGATAGTTGGTTAGCGTTCAAGGACTGCTTCTTCCGAGCTCAAGATCAGAGCATCCCAACAGGTAGGAAGTCAAGGAAGGGTACCAGGAGACCTGCATGGTTGAACAGGGAACTGCTGGGCAAACTCAAGTGGAAGAAGAAGGTGTACAGATCGTGGAAGGAGGGGCTGGCCACTTGGGAGGAATATAAGTCTGTTGTCAGAGGATGTAGGGAGGCAACTAGGAAAGCTAAGGCCTCCTTGGAATTAAATCTTGCAAGAGAGGTCAAGGACAACAGAAAGGGCTTCTTCAAATACATTGCAGGTAAAGCCAACACTAGAGGCAATGTAGGCCCACTGATGAATGAGGTGGGGGTCCTGGAGACAGAGGATAAAAAGAAGGCGGAGTTACTGAATGCCTTCTTTGCCTCTGTCTATACTGCTGGAAGCTGTCCTGAGGAGCCCTGGACCCCTGCGGCCTCAGAAGAAGTCAGGATAGAGGAGGAATCTGTCTTGGTTGATGAGGGCTGGGTCAGGGACCAATTAAGCAACCTGGATGTCCATAAATCCATGGGCCCTGATGGGATGCATCCGCGGGTGCTGAGGGAGCTGGCGGAAGTCATTGCTAGGCCACTCTCCATCATCCTTGCTAAGTCATGGGCAACAGGAGAGGTGCCTGAGGACTGGAGGAAAGCGAATGTCACTCCAGTCTTCAAAAAGGGCAGGAAGGAGGACCCGGGTAACTATAGACCGGTCAGCCTCACCTCCATCCCCGGAAAGGTGATGGAGCAACTTGTTCTTGGTGCTGTCTCTAGGCACATCAAGGATAGGGGGATCAATAGGGGCAGTCAACATGGCTTCACCAACGGGAAGTCTTGCTCAACCAACTTGATAGCCTTTTATGAGGATGTTACCCGGTGGATAGATGATGGTAAAGCTGTGGATGTGGTCTATCTCGATTTCAGTAAAGCGTTTGACACGGTCTCCCACAGCATCCTCGCAGCTAAACTGGGGAAGTGTGGTCTGGATGATCGGGTAGTGAGGTGGATTGTGAACTGGCTGAAGGAAAGAAGCCAGAGAGTAGTGGTCAGCGGGACAGAGTCCAGTTGGAGGCCTGTGTCTAGCGGAGTTCCGCAAGGGTCGGTTCTGGGACCAGTTCTATTCAATATATTCATTAATGACTTGGATGAGGGATTAGAGTGCGCTGTCAGCAAGTTCGCTGATGACACAAAACTGGGAGGAGTGGCTGTGATGCCGGAAGGCTGCGCAGCCATTCAGAGAGACCTGGACAGGCTGGAGAGTTGGGCGGGGAGAAATTTAATGAAATATAACAAGGGCAAGTGTAGAGTCCTGCATCTGGGCAAGAACAACCCCATGTACCAGTACAAGTTGGGGACAGAGCTGTTGGAGACCAGCGTAGGGGAAAGGGACCTGGGGGTCCCAGTGGACAACAGGATGACCATGAGCCAGCAGTGTGCCCTTGTGGCCAAGAAGGCCAATGGCATCCTGGGGTGTATTAGAAGGGGTGTGGTCAGCAGGTCGAGAGAGGTTCTCCTCCCCCTCTACTCTGCCCTGGTGAGGCCGCATCTGGAATATTGTGTCCAGTTCTGGGCCCCCCAGTTCAAGAAGGACAGGGAACTGCTAGAGAGAGTCCAGCGCAGAGCCACGAAGATGATTAAGGGAGTGGAACATCTCCCTTATGAGGAGAGGCTGAGGGAGCTGGGTCTCTTTAGCTTAGAGAAGAGGAGACTGAGGGGTGACCTCATTAATGTTTATAAATATGTAAAGGGCAAGTGTCAAGAGGATGGAGCCAGGCTCTTCTCAGTGACATCCCTTGACAGGACAAGGGGCAATGGGTGCAAGCTGGAGCACAGGAGGTTCCACTTAAATTTGAGGAAAAACTTCTTTACTGTAAGGGTGACTGAACACTGGAACATGCTGCCCAGAGAGGTTGTGGAGTCTCCTTCTCTGGAGACATTCAAAACCCGCCTGGACGCGTTCCTGTGTGATATGGTCTAGGCAATCCTGCTCTGGCAGGGGGATTGGACTAGATGATCTTTCGAGGTCCCTTCCAATCCCTAACATTCTGTGATTCTGTGAACTGAAGGAAGGTTCTTAAATCAATTTAGTCATACCACTGCAAATCCATGTGGACAATCTTAAACCAATTTGAACCTGGCTTATTTCAATTTGGCTTAATTCAGAAAGAAATCAATTTAAGCTGAAGCAATATATGCAAAGTTTACATTTATGTAACAGTGTGCACAAAGGCATTTGCAATAGTTTAAGCAAATCAACATGGAAAGTAACTTCAGGTTCTGCCTACCTTTAGAGCGCTTCACCAGTACAGAAACACTGGCAGCCCTGCACTTCCAATGTAGTTATAAGGATACCAGAGAAATTTTGCTTCTTAATGGTACAGTAATTTCACTCCCATTAACAAATAATTGTTAAGCTTAAATTCAGTTTTTCTTGTGTAATGGTTTCCTGTGGCTTGGTTAGGTCTGCCCTGGCTGTGTACCTTGCACTCTGAGGGACACAGTTATAAGCTCACCAAAGTCTGCTTGGTAGATTTGGCCTTTAATAAACTTGTGTGACATGTAAAACTAAAAAAGTGTCAGCTTCTAGTTCCCTCATAAGATCCCTAGAAACTGTTCCTAAATTCTGGAGACGAAATTGAAGACAAAGAACACCATAACAAAGTGGCTCTTTCTGAGGCACCAAGAGGTTCATATACATACTAAGTAAGGAAGGAATTCAGAATCTGACAAGTCCATTTTAGAGTACTACTGTATTTAAAGTTCAGAAATGCTGTATTGCTGGAATGCTGTTTGGGGGGTTGGACTAGATGATCTTTAAAGGTCCCTTCCAAGCCAAACCATTCTTTAATTCTATGATTCCATGATTCTTTTGAGCAGTGTGGTGTTTGGGTTTCCCTTAGCTGGATCTCAGGTGAGTAAGCGGATACAGACTGTTTCATACAAAGGGGTGAATCCACACTGCAGATTTTCAGCTTGCAATAGTCATGCAGTCTCCTGAATCTATCAAAGTATGGCTATGAGTGGTTAACAGAGGGGCCAGATTCTCCCGGCCTTTCTTGGATGAAATAGCACCTTATTGCAAGAACAGGAGCAATGACATCAGTGAAACCCATAGTACAGAGGGTGCTTCTAAGAGTAAATAGGAACATGAGATCTTAAGTTGTTTTTCTGTTACAATGGTTGACTTCTTGCAGCATAAATATGTGCTAGTTCATTAGGGGGAAAAATGACTCTCCATAACATGTCCCCTCTGTGTAACTGCACATATTCGGACAAGTAAGCAGCTATCACCCCACTGAGATAAATGCCTGCATAGCAGAAAGAGCTTCTTTGAACCAAGGAAGGTTTTGTCAGGGTATGGTTAAACATTCCTTTAGGTACTGGCAATTTAAAAAAATAAAATATTCACCATTTACTTTCAGAACTTAGACCTGGCATATTTAATGCTTCCTTTTGAAAGGAATTAAAGTCCTGTCAAAAAGCCAGTTTTCTTGGTAGAAAATGAATTAAAACTGTCCATTTCTAATTCAGCAGTGAGAGCTGACCTCACTGAAGCAAAACCAAAAAATGTTCAGATAAATAGAAAATAGGAGATGCTTCTTCATATCATAAGACCTCATCTGTCCTTTTGTCCATCTTTTCATACTATGTATGTCACTCAGGGTTTCCGTTGCTCTGATGGAGTAGGTCTTTGAGCTGTTGACATAGAGATGAACCTCTCTGTTGCTCACATTGCCAACTCATTTGGTTCAGGCAAAAATAAGAAGACAGAGTTTTGCTTTCCTAAAAATATCTGCAGGGAAGACTGTAATATGGCAGAGTAGAAAACAGGGAAGGTGTGCCATACAGTAACAATCCTAAGGATGTTACAGATCTCCTGCATTAACAGTATATAAATCCTCTTTTTGTGATATTCTTTGTGATGGACAACAGTGCTACTGTCTCATGTCACTGAAAAAGCTTTCCTTTGTTGTAGGTTCAGTGCCATATTCAAAGGAGCACATCAGTGGGAGCATCCTTACCCACGAAGTGGCTCAAGGAGGGGAAATTACATACTCTACACTCACAATTGCTTGTAGAAGGGGTCCAGGGCTTCACTCAAAGGCACCAACTATTCCCTACGCTTCAGAAAACATCACTCAAACTGTACAGAAAATACGACACTGAAACATTTTTCCAGACGGAGATCGATGTCTCAGATGATGTTGTTGAGAAGAGCTTGGCAGAAAGTTTCCTATCCTAATAAGCAGAAGTTCTTGGCAAAAAGCCACCATGGTACCATAAACTTAAGACCTTCAAGACATCCCAGCAGCATGGTATTGGTACTGCTGGCCATTGTTTTTGCTGAGTGTCTGCAAAGCCTCTTCCAGCGGCTGAGCTGCAGCAAATTTCAGTGTCTTCAGGACTCTGCAATAGTTAATCAGGTGCCCAGCACTGACCTTCAGCATTTTCTCACCTCAACCATCTGCAAACACTTGCCAGTCTGGCTTTGCTCTGCCAGTGCTGCCAACACATGCACCTGAAATTTACCCCATTTTATAAAACAAGCAGAAGACTTCTACCCACCTCTTCCTTAGCTGATTTCCACCCCCACCTGGAGAATCAGGCAGCGATGTGGCAGGCAAGCTTGCACTGGTGCTCCAGCTATATTCTCTATCAATACCAAAATGTCAGTAGGAAACATGTTCACAGAAATGACAGCATTATCTGGGAACTGACAGATTCTGCCTCATGGATACAGCCAACGAAACAAGCAAACAGCAGAGAAAAGGGGTAAGCTGCAAGCAGTACAGGGCAAGTAGCAAATGCTACAGAAAAGGTATTATCCTTTTTGTCCCGAATAACAAACGGAGACTGCTGAAATTCTACATTCTTCATCTTATCATCTTATTGTGGAAAAATACAGACAGACACAGCTATTACACATAGTATTATAGGAAGGCAAGAAGACATATATTTGTCCTGAAATCCGTCAGATAACTTCAGTAAATCACATGTCAAAATGTTTTTAAAAAGTGAGGTTTTAGGGAACTGTTTCTTTTACTTATGTTAAGCTGCATAAAACAAAATATATGAAATAAACTCAGATGCTTAATCATGGAGATAAAACTGAGGGAGATTATTCTGCTTAAAAAAATATAGTTGTAACTTGCAAATGCATTTTTAGAAGTGATTTTATTACAAAGTGTCCTATCACGAAATATCATGAAAATCATGGTGAAGCATGCACATTGCTCAGTAACCAAAATGGTTATAGAGACTTTGGAAAGCTAAGCAATTTAGCAAAGATCTGAATTGTCTTAACACTGAAAAGTTGTGATGAAACTCTTCTCCTACCATTGCTTGGCCATCTGTCACTTATAACAGAAACTGTGTGGTGGGAGGACGTGTACTGTTTCAGGTCATGAGAAAACCCAGACCCTTAACTTTGATAATTTAATACACGCTAACTGTGCTGGCTTGATAGTCTCAAAGTATTTCCTTTGCCCATAGAGAAGTATGGATAACTGTACCTGTGCTGTCATGGGTCAATGGGTGTCTGCTCTTTGGGTGCAGGGACCATTTCCATGCCTGTCTATGGGGATACTGGTTTACAATCTTACCTCTTAGCAAAGGACAGTAAGAACAACAGCAGGAAATAATTTGGGAGAGAAAGAGAAGAAAAGGGAAAACAGACTTCTCTCAGATTCAAACCTGAGGGATAGTTTGGCCCAAAATCTATTTGCATGAGAGGTCAAACTTTTGTTGTTGTCTTTGGAGTCTGCAGTAATCCACTCAGCACCTGGCTGTAACCAGATCCTTCAAAATGTGCTAAGCACCCATAATCTAAAATACAGACCACCAGAAGCTGTCTACAGTTAGGTATCCAGTATGGGGCTTTTAGGGGAATTACGATATCTTGGAAAATCTGCAAAACCAGGAACCAGGGTAGGCAAAGTTCAAACCCATGAGGATGCACAGAAAACAACACAACAATCTAATGAGACTGAAACAGACAAAATTCAGAGGAAGGAAAAGAACAGATAAACAGGGTGCTGGAAAATACGTTAAGAACAATTACATTCTATGTTCTTTTTATCATCTGACAACTAAAACCTCTTCTGGACTACAATTAAATCCACTCATTGGTCAAAAAAACCCTACAAACGCAGTTACTGAAAAGCAAGAAAAACAGAAGCCATGCAGGGCACAACTCCCACCATTCTTCAGCCCCAGCACTCTGCAGGCTGCCTGCCATGGCCTTGCAGTCTGTCTGCTAACCCTGCCACCCCATAGATGCCATAACTGGGAAAACATCCCATCTACTGGCAACTAAGAAATAAACACCATGAACAAGCTGGTTCCCTCTGGTCTGAAGTGAAATCTGTTTCTTCCCCCCAAAATGATGTTGCTCTAAAGGTAGGTTCCCTATACCTGGAACATCAGTGTGCCACATGTGACACCTTGAAACAAAATGGGATCTGTGTTTTACCTTGCAAGAGAAAGAGCTTCATTATAAGCCAAGTCCATCTATCTATGCAGCCACTCAGACATCTGTAACAGCACCAGTATTCTAAGTACATGGAGGCAAACTCATCATTTTTTTCTTGCATGGACTGAGAGAAATCAAACTGCTGAAAGTTATTACTGCTGTCAGGAAAATATACATTAAGAGCAATCTCTAACAGTTAACAAATACCTTTTAGACAGACTTTGTCTAAATAATGTATCTCTCCAGATCATTTTTGAAGGCAATCTGAATGCCTGTTTGCGTCCTCTGAGCAAGCTCTTGAAACAGTGGCCAGTGGAACACTTGCAAAATTAAACAGGCTCTTGATAAGGAAGAGCAGCAAAGACTGCTTGGTTTGCAGCTCTATTATTTGTTGCTGGGTGGGCTGGAGGAATCCGTTCATTGCTTTGCGCCCAGAACACCTTTCCGATAAATGCAGTTCAGTATTACATGTTGTCATGCACTTTAGATACTTAATTTCATTTTTGCAAATTAAGTCATAAAATTAAAAGTGCAAAATCTATAAGATAGGGAAAAAAAAACCCACCCCCCACACAGAATATTTGAAATATTCTTTCCACTGAGCTTAGAATCACCTTTGCTACTTCTCTCTGGTAGGCACCCTAAACACTGCAAACCTATTAATTGGCACTGTCAATTACTCACACTGATGAGCCCATACACACCTGAGCAGTCACATCAGGGTTAAGGAAGGCCATCGCACTGTTCCTCCAGGTACATGTCCCACGGCACCCAAAGGTATCACATCGCCCAGCCCTGCATGTTGCTTGCTGCAATTTGATATATACTGGTGTATAATGACAAGAGTAATATTTCTCACAAAGGAATTTGATGAGAGCCTGATCGAATGATTTCAAACACAGTTCCACTCAAAGCTCAGAGTCACTGTGAAAACAAAACCTATGGAAAACATTTATTATTATTATTTAGTTGTTACTTTTTGCAATCTATATTCCTGTTATTTTTGTTCTCCAGCTCTTGGAAAGCAATTGTGCTGTTCAGGGGTGATTTGCACCCACCCTCTCCTTCCCCCCAGGGCTTGCATATGCTTGACACTGTTTGGAAAAGTGACTAACAGGGTGTTCACTTTTACCAGGCCATTAATTGATAACACTTAATTAATCTGCCGTGTGAGAGATCAAATGAAGATTGTGTCCCACAACCAGCAACATATATTGACTTTGTTATTCCAATTATGTGTCTGACCAGAACAGCCCTTTGGTATAAGACTTAACCTTTGAATCACCCTCAGCGCAGAACTAGATCAGCTGCTAGGGATCTGACCTGAAAAAGACCTTGACACTGCTGGAGCTCTATATGTGCTTGAAAATGTTCCACCTTGTGCTTGTCATAGACAGCATTCTTGTTGTCATTTGCAATTACATTTGTGTGTTGGACACAATTCTCTGATAAGAAGCTGATAATTAGCAAAAAACTCTGATTACAATTCAGTTTCACTTTGGCACACATTTTTGTTTATTTTGTTTTGTGGTGGTTTTTTTTTCTTTAAAGAATGCCCAGAGAAGAGCAATTAGTTTCAGCAGCAATTGGGTAAGTACAGCAGACAAAGAGCAAATTGCCTTTAGCAGACAATTTATAAATCAGCTGTAGATTTCCAACTCAGTTTTTATTTTTGTTTCCCTGGGTTATCTTCTACTAAATTGATGGGTAACATCATCAGGGGCAGTTTTGGTGTAATTTACTATAAGAAAACATAATTAAAAATATATTCATCAGATTTCCTGTGGCTTTCTTCAAGGATAGTGAACAGCAGCAGCATAATAAGGAGTAGCAACTGACCTTCTCTATGTGCTAATTTTGCTACGTTAAATCCATGTTTCTTCTCCCGTAGAAGTCAGTATAAAATCTGGAGCAGACATATCCAAAACTGCGTAGCAAATCTTAGTTAACATCCACCTGCCATGAACATCACATACTATTTTGTCAGACATGGATCTGACCGGGATATGGATGGCTATTTTATGGTGCAATTTTCTTTAATGCACCCTTTCTCCAATAACACCCTTTCTAACCAGAGGTAGAAGATAGCGTACAAATGTGACAATGAATTGCACAAAGATGAATTCTTCAGAAAAGAACTCAAAATACAGTAATATTTATTTAGGGGGGAAAAAAACTCATTCTTTTAAGCCAATCTCATTATTTGAGCATTGAACTTAACGATATTACTTGCTGGCACAGGAGGAAAGAAAAGTAGACTGGTAGCTCAGAGATACCTACGAATAACAAAAAAAAACAGAGAATGAGACCATTTGAGGTCCTCCATCTTGTCTATTATTACAATCTAGTAAAACTGCTCTTGATTCGGACTTCACTGACGTAAAACCACTGAGGTAGCTCCAAACTCAGGTAAGTCCAAAAAATGTAATATAGAGAGTTATCAGTTTAAAGTTGCTTTAAGAAGGCAGAGCATCAATCTGTTGTATTAGCAAATAAAACTATGATGCACCTAATACCCACATTGTTGTTTAAATCATCAACATTTCTTTTTAATAAACACAAGGAAGAGTAACTGGCCCAATAGATTAGCATACAAGGCTCTTACCACTAGGCTGGTGCCTTTCAAACAGGATTGCTGAACAGGGTTCAATAAAATACTGATCTTTGCCACGTTCCCACAGAATAAACAACTGTCAAACTGTTTCATTGTCCTGATCAAATCCCAAAGAGCTCTAGTAATGAAAAGTAGCCAAATGCACAAGCTAACAACAACTCACATGTACAGCAGTGGTCTCTGAAACATTTTGTTTCCAAAGTATTAACCAAGACACAGAGTTTGCTTACTCTTTCCATAACATGCCGTAGGGTCTTTAACCTTGGTGAGGAGCAGGGCTGTGCAGAGGAAATGCTTATGGAAGGCACCACTTGAAAACATCAGTGTGGTGTCTAAAAGAGCTGTAACCCAACTGCAGCATGAACCCCCAAGAAACACATCTAATGTTGGGGTGAAATCTGACCCCACAGACTTCTGGCTGAGATACAGAAACACTATCAAATGAACCAAAGGCAAACAAGAAACATCCAAAGATAAATGAATATATGCCAACGCTTATGTGTGCTATCAAGCAATAAATACACTAGGAGTAGGAAGTGCAAAAAGTAATTAAGGTTAAGAAAGAGGCATATGCAAGCTATAAAACATTAGGTAGAGAGGAGGACTAGAAAGATTGCAGAAGGAAGTTAAGAGAGTGTAAAAAAAAAAATTAATACAGGAGGCAGAGGAAGAGACAGTAAGGGAGATTGCATGAGAGGTTAAGATAAATAAGAAGATAATTTTCTACTCTGTAAGGCTCCGGAGTCAGATGTTGGAGAAGTGTCTCTAAGAGACGGCAGAGAAATTCTATTCTATAAAGCAGACATTGTGCTAAAGCAGATCACAATCAAGCGTTTCTCACTCCACATTCAAAAGGTTTTGGACTCTCCCTGTGTATTCTTGGGGTAATAACATACACATCTTGGATAAAATTCCGCAGCTTTCACAAGGGGCTGCAAATTGACCAACCCGCATGTACATTGTGATATATTATGATATTACGGTTGTTCTTTGTAAGGAAAAATGAATAAACTGAATTTGATGTGAAACCAGGACCACATTAGGAGGGTGGCTTGAAGTGTTTGGAAAGATGTCAAGAGACAAGGTGTAAAGAGGCTAGATGTGGCAAAAAGAGACACAAAAACTTCAGAAAAGTGATTTCATGTTGGCCAGTCAGGGAACAGTCACATCAGTGACAATGCCACTTAAAGTGCCGAAGGGAATATCAGCTCTTTTGCACTTAGATGACTAAATAGAAACATGAAATCATCAGAGTACCAGTATCTCTTCTTTCTGGCAGTAATGGGAAGGGGGGATTCTGAAAGATAATTTTTTCTGTAATGTATTTCTCTCCCCACCTTGAGTGTTCTTGATTCTTAATATTTCCTATATAAATATTTTTTCAATGTTTTTATCAAACAGTGTTAAAATGTGTCATTTACCAAAATTTGAAAAATATTGCTAGCAGGACACATCCTGGTACATGGACAGTGGTGAAGATGGCAGCATTACCTGTTTGGCTGGGGTCTGGTTAATGAAGCAGAGCGAAAGGCTGGCTGAGGCTGTGACTGGCTTCCTGCTTCTTCTCATTATGTCTGACCACTTAAAAAAAAAAGTGACTGTATATTCTAATACAGCCTGGTCACCTTTGGCACTGGGCTGAGGAAATGAGACTTCACTGAGACAGAAGAGTCCCACAAAAAAGTGTGAAAAATTGAAATGACAAGGTTATGTTGATAGCTTGTTGAATGAATGAAGGGAATGAATTGAAATTTACATTTATATAGCACCGTTCATCTACACTGTATCACTCAGGACTAAGGAGTTCTTGGCAGACTTGCTTTGCCAGCACTGCTGCACCGGATAATGAAGTAGAATAGGACAAAACATCATTTTCCCAGAAGCAGACCCTACAAAAATAGTGGAGAAAGGTAAAGAACTCGTGTAAAGCTTAAAAAGGGGTGGAAACCAGGAAACAAAAAGTAGAGCACTTCATGCATGGAAGATTAGGAAATGAGGAAGGTACTGAATACTATTTTTAAGTTTAGATCATGATTCCAGGAACAAAACAAACCAAAGAATACAAAAAATAATCTAATCCTTTTCTCTATTCCAATCCAGGAACAAATATCCCACCATTCCTCACTTTGTAACAGTAAAAACCTACAGACATGAGGATTCAATAGCTCAGCTGTTGCATCATTGCCTGTCCTTAAAGTTAGAAAGTTCTTTCTAAGGTATAACTTAAATGTTCTTCATTTCGTTTAAGTCTACTACTTCCTAACCAATTCTTGCTGAACATGAGGTTCAACTGAAGAAACGGATCACTGTTCTCTTGATAACTGCTTTTTATACACTGGAAAGCTGGAATCATGCTGCTATTGGTCCTTGGTATGGCTAAAGCATGTGTGAATACTTACCTTTAATGACTTGACCCTCATTTTCCCTATATATTTTGTTAGTCATAGAATGAGAATACAACAGTGTTTGAGGGTCTAAACTGAGACCTTTCCCGTGTGTGTTTGATTCATGTAATTATATATTGGATGTTTGGGAGACAGGCTAGCAATTACTACTGTGCACTCACTGATCACTGGTGCACAAGGAGAATTTGCCAAAATAACCTTTATCAACCCATGGAACCCACATATTTACCTAATTCATCCTCCAAGGTCCTACAGAGGACCTCACGTCCAACCTGTTACCTTTCATCCATCTCAGCTAGCAAATCTCAACTCATCTCATGCTGATACTGCTACAAATCTGCTGTCTTTCAGCATTTTCCTTGTAAAAATGAAATGCCTTAAAAGCAACAAGAGAATAACTACAAGGAAAGAAAATCTGACTTCTTGGTTGCACTTTTACCACTTCCTGGTGTGATAAAGAGTTCATTGAATTCCTGCATAATTCAGTGCTAAATAAAGTCATTCAAAATGTAGCAGAACACAGAACACATTGCGTTCTTCCAATCTGTCGTGAATTTTAGGGTTATTTGGGAAATAGTTTGGCCAGTGTGTCCAACAAGACTACATGCAGCAGAGCTTTCTCCTTCCCCTGCACCAAAAATGATAAAAGTTTGCCACAAAATCATAAGATTTCAAAACAGGTGCACGCTAATATACAACTAATTTATTTTGCTGTGACATTTTTAGCTGACCAAATACAGGTCTATGACAAAGTAAGTTGCATAGCTCACACAAGACACCTACATAATATCATCCCATATCTGCTACAGGCTGAAAGCTGAATCCCACGTGAACTGGACACACAGACATGCAAGTCCCAGCTTTCAAAGCACCATCTCACCTATCACAGTGGTTTCCTGACACCTATTCCCTGACTATCCCTAGCCTTCAGCTCTTATCCTTTGGCCTTCAGGGTTGAGGTGCAGTCTCCATTCCAGCCCCCCTTTACAAACACCAGCAACTCCCCGAAGACTCAGACTACTTTCCTGCTTCCCCACTTTTCTGAGCACTCACCTCCAGAGGAAGGGTTTCTTGTGAGCTGTAACCTTTCTGACCCATCTGTTTTCTTGAAGGTGGTGATGGGCAGCTAAGAACAAGTGCCTGCTGAGCTCCGGTCTGCTGCTGCACGGGAGTGAGCAAAGGAGGCCGATGCTGCTGCCGAGAGCAGTTCAGACAGCAGCAAACAAACAACACGGCGAGGCATTACGCAATACAAAATAGCATGAGTGCTGGTGCTATGAAATCACTTCTTTGTGGTCCTTTTTACCACGTGGAAACACTACTAATTAATTCATCAATGTTTGTAACAGTCTTAGAATCCATAGAGATTTATTTTACCATTATAATGTTCTTAGTATAGTTATTTTGCACAACAATGGCAGGTTCTTGCTCCTCAACATTAACCCCTATGCATTGTAATACAGCATTGCAGAAGACAGTTTTGCTTAAGTGGTAAATACTGCTTTTTAAAAAAGAGGTTCCTTATATCAGTTCCTAAAAGGTTAGGTTTTTATAACAAAAAAAGGACTTACAGAAGACCAATGACTTCCCACTCAGCTTTGGATCTGACATGCTATAGTTCTGCTGATGCCTCTGACAAAGACACTCTACATGAAACCAAACAACTTGCTGGAAAAAAAAGGAGACAGCAAACCTTCCTTTCTCCTGAACTTTGCCTACTTAACTTCGTAAGTTCTTTCAATTAGCTCACAGTGGAATGGGGCCAGGTTTGCAGAGATGAACACAGAAGATTACAATAGCTCAGAAAGAAATAATACAAATAAGGATCTCTGCTGAAGCAGGATTTAAATAAGTGGAAATGTTACTGTTGCTCTGGAGGTGAAACTAGAGATGGGAGAAAAATGTTAAATTAAACTTCAAGGGTAAATGAAATGTTTTTCACCTTGATAGCAGACTCATGGCCTGAGTTACGAAATATTGGGATAATATACGCAGAAGAAGAAAAGACAAGAGTATAAGATACAAATTTTCGAAACTATAGTGTAACGTGACAGAGAAACAGTCAAGGCTGGTAGACAGACAAAGAGCAGAGGGTTAAACGAAAAAAGAATATGATAAATTCTGTTGAGCATACATAGTCCATACTCATAGAATCATAGAATTATTTAGGTTGGAAAAGACCCTTAAGAACATTGAGTCCAACTGTAAATCTAACACTGCCAAGTCCACCACTAAACCATGTCCCTAAGTCCCACGTCTACACGTCTTTTAAAAACCCTTAGGGATGGTGATTCCACCACTTCCCTGGGCAGCCTGTTACTCCAAGACATACTAGAAAGAAGAGACAAAAAGAAGAAACTGTGAGTGGATGGCAAGGAAGGGAGGTCTGAAATGTAAGAAAGCTGTCTTAAATTCACTCTTAGAAATGTAAAAGGACACGGTCTTGGAGAGGGGACAGAGAGACAAGAGGAATATAGCATTGATTAGTGATGGCAGAACCTTTCCAGAGGTACAACAGGGTGGAAAAGAAGAATTATTTCCTCACATAAGAACTGGAGAAGTCATTTGCTGCTCTGTAGGAGGAACACTTATTGGAAACCAAGAAAAAAGCTGGCAAGACATCTGTGCTGGGATTAATGGTGAGAATTGGAGATAGGACACTGGTTATTCAGGGACAGCCAGAAAGACTTTCGTATTTGCCTTGTTCCCTGAGAAAACAGAAATGTAGAAATCATACCACATCTGCAATCAGACCATACCAGGTCTGCTACAAGACTTCATACATGCCCAGCACTTCTTCATCCCAGCACTCATGGAAATATCTTGCCTAAAGACAGGCAGATGATAATGTAATTCTGAGCAACTGAGAGTAAGGTAGCTCTATGAAATTTGAGGTGGCTGATGAGAAAGGAATATTTTGTACCAGCCACCTCTGAGCAGTACCAAGCATGCATGCAGGGAAGTGGGTGAGATCTTGTAAAAAACTTCAGATGGCCAGGTACTGAGAAAGATGCAGCAGCAAGAAGTCTGAGGTTGAATAATGCCAAGGAAAGAGCAAAGACAAATCCAAATTCAGCTCACTAGAGCAGGAAGAAGGAGAGATGCAGTGCTAGGCTGGGAGGAACTGCCAGGCCTGGGCAAGGACAGCTTGTTAGACAAGGCTCTCAGGCTGCTCATGAAAAGTCTGTATGCTCATCTGGCATTAAACTGAGCTTCCCAGTTGCACCTCTGCCATCATTTCTTCTGGGGACATCCGGAAGTGTCCTGGACCTACCTGGTTTGTGTTCAGAAGTGAGAGCACAGATGGTGGACCAGATATAGAAGGCTTTGGAATGTATTCACGAAGCGCAAAGGGAAGTTTGAACTGTAGACAAGGAACCAAGTGGTGTTGAAGGTTCGGCAGGGGAGAGAGAAAGGTCACGTACTAAATGTATTAAATGCAAGTTGGGAAGGTTGGGATGTTTTAGAGAGGGAAAGGGGTAAGGAAATTGGAGGCCTGAGGAAAGCACAGATAAGCTGAATAAACAAAATATAAAGAGCTATCATGGCAGTTATGCACCTGTACAAAAGAAAAATGCTCTTCCAAAAAATAGATTCCTTATTAAGTGATTTTGCTTGATTTTTTCATGCCACTCATGAGTTATCAATCTCCCCACCCATAAAGACAAATGTCATATTGGCCCTAACCCATCAGCTATTCTCAATTTATCACCATTTAATATATATTAAAATGCTCTTACCTCTGATTGCAAAAACAAACAAAATAAGGCAACATAAATCAAAAAGAAAGGGAAAGGGAGATGAGGAGACTGAAGAGACAGAAGGGAGATCTGCTTCTCAAAAGAATGGATTTTTTTTTCTTGATCTTTACATCCAAGCTTTCAAGGCCTCTCCACCACAAAAATACTCCAATGGTCTCACCCTGTAAATCACATCAGTAGTTTATTAATCCCCTCACAACACAGAAACAAATGCTCAGCCATGAAAGGGGAGTGGGGAAGCTGCAGAGTAGTAACAAACTCAGCAACCCTATGTGTCTCTCTCTCTCTCTGATCCCATTATAAACTAACACAATATTTTTCTCCAATTTTCAGTCAGTATTGCAGCTCACAGCAGAAAAGATACTGAAAGCAGCAGGAGCCAGGCAGGGGTGTCAGACTTCAGAGCGGACACTGCCTTGGGACCTGGGGGGGCCAGTAAATCAGTGCACGCTTGTCAACAGCTCCAAGCTGCAGGAATTACTCGAGCGAAAATAACAAATGGCTGTCATTGTGGAGCCAAAAACCTGTGATTATAATTATCACATCCCCAGTGACCTTGCATAAACTTTAATCCCTCTCCAATGGAGCATTTAAATAGCCTGCATCTACTGGCAGGGGACCGTGTCCCCTTGGTTGAAAATACAGAGACTAGGAAAGAAACGAGCCACAAAGAAACCACCAAGCCCCTCTGTGTCTTACAGCTTGTATTAAAGAGTTGTACAAGAAAAGCCCCGTCACTGTCATTTTAATTGATATTATATAGTCATCCTGGATTCAAAATGCCATGGTGGTATCCGAACTCAGCTAAGCCCAGCGCCAAGCATTTTAATCAGATGAAAAGGTCAAATAACACCAAGTTTTCATCACTGCATTCAGTGGGTCACTGGGCTGGGAAAGTGGGTATACAAGGTGTGTGGATGGGTTGTTGAGTCAAGAAATCTTCAGGGAGGCAACCTCCTTCCACCTTGGAGAGGTTAGCTCACCCTTCAGGTCCCACCATGATCAAGACTTGAATGAATTCTTCAGCTTTCATTCATTAAAGACCTTTTTCCACTGCTAAAATCAGGTATTTGAACTACTTGTTTTCTTATGTTACCCCTTGCAGACAGGATTGGATGTCTTTGATTACAAAATTATGGACCATTATTTGCTAATGCCTTGTTCTACTTCTCTAGGTCATAAAGGTACTTCCATACAATATAGGCAGGTGCTGCATAAAACCCTAAAATCTCTGAATCGGGGGAAAGGAAAGATTTTGATTCTAAAGGATTTCATAGTCTTCATGTTTCTGATCCTGAAAGGATCCTTTTAGGGGAAAAAAGAAATCTATTCATGCTATTTCATGTAACCAAGTCCTCCAAAGCATAGCAAAGCATAGTAGTTGCAGGAATTTGATGACATTGCTTTGAAATTGTACAAACAAAGTTGCTTCATGATAATCTGATTACTAGTTCCCAGACCACAAATTGTTACACCCACAAACCAGGTAATTTCCCCCAGAAGCAAGCACCTCCTGCACTCAGCAGATGCTCCCATGTACAGGCAACCAACACATGTGGGTTTAAAACACAAGATCTTTTGTCTTACGTACATGTGTTAAGCGTGAACTTTGCACCATGGTACCACGTAACTGATTTTTTTTCAATATTGCTGAAAGAAGACAAAATGAACTTATTATTGGAACAGAGTTTTGCTAATTGCACAGGCTTTCAAAAGATTTTGGAGATAGTACATCGGAAGAATTATACATTCAAATTAGCAGTAATTTTAACAAATTCAAAACTTTTAAAATAGTGAAATCAGTGTAACAGTAATCTTAAGGGAAAGACACTTACTGAGATAGATAGGGCAAAATTTAAGCATTACTATACTAGTGTGTGTGTACTGCTCACCTGCGCTTCTCTGCCTGTGTTAAATAAATTAAGTAAAAGATATCTACAGCAATAGGTATATTTCCTAGAAATAGGAATTGTACTGTCTAGGAAAGCAAGAAATAGTTGAAATAGAGTAGTTTGTGCCCACACTGAGAGTTTTAACTTTAAATGTGGAATTAGAGATAAAAATAGCTAAGAAGCAGCCTTAGTACAAAGGGCAACAGTGGATCACAGAGCTACTTAGTTATTTAGGTAGTTTTGCAAGTCAATAAAACCCCAGTATATATTGCAAAGGGAAAATTTCTTCCAAGCAGCTATATTAACCTAAACCGTACGTCCTGGAAGCCTCTAGCAAGCTCTCTTAACCCAGCAGTGTCAGTCCCGCTCGACAGCACATTGAAAACACAGCTACAGCTAGCACACGTCTCCTTTTTGCTCTGTGACTGGATTAGGATGTTCTTTGGACCAGAGAGGCAGTGAGAGAGACAGCCAGAGCCTCACGGAGCTTTGCATCCCTGTGACACTCTGGAAATAGGTGGTGGCACAGGAGAGATGGCTCTTTTCAGCCAGTGGCACAGGACAGGAACTGGATTGGGTCCAGGTGCCTTCAGAGCCTGACATCAAGGCCAGTCAACAGCCACTGCATGGTACCAAATTCCATCAGCTTCATTAATTTTAAATTAAAATTCTCCATTGCATCACTGCAGCATAAAAAAATACATTAAATATCATGTAATAATAGCTTGGCACATTTCTCCTTTTGTCAGGAATCATTCCAAATTTCTTCTCTCCTTTCCTGATCAACAATGTGATGCAGCTGGGTACCCGAGTTTAGAGCTGCATATTCTCTGTGTTTCATGCATGAAGATTTGGTAAAATTCCTCTATCCCATATACTGGAGATGAGTTATCACCTGTTGTCTCTCTGTTTTGTTTCTCCTTTGACACATCATCCAGCCTCATTCCTCCAACATCCTTGTTCCATCTTGTCTTGGAGAATGTCAGAGTTTCAGAAATTTTCTCTCCCTTTCTCCATGTCAATAATTGTAAAATAACTGACAGTAACCGTCATTATAAGAACAGCTTTTAGTTACTTGTCTCAACTTGCACATACACTATTCTGCGAACTCATCTCCAGAAAAAAAAAAAAAAAAAAAAAGAGCACAAAATCTGCACTGTCTCTGTGTTAATATTTGAACATACACAAAATCTGGCATGAAATCCTACATAAACACCTGGTATCATCGGCAATTAGCCATCATCTGCCATGTAGTTAGTACAATGGGAGAGGGTGTTAACCTGTTTGTTTTTACAGAAAATTACGGAAAGCCTATTATTTACGTCTTTCTTCCCTATCATGAGACAAATCACAGACACTTGCCACCACTTATTGATATTATGAGCCTATTTTGAGTATATACTTGTCGAAATTGAAATTATTTTGAAATATCTATTGCTGAACACTGGAATTCCTTGGAAATTACAGAAAGGAAAAGGTTTTGTGAAGGGAATTATGTTCTGTGAACGGCATTATAAAATTTTATTTCTTCTGATATCAATGGTCCGGACTTATGGTGTAAGCCCTTTGCAGTCCTGTATCCCTGACATCCCAGAAGGTGTGCAGTAAAAAACAAACAGTGGTGTTTGTGTAATGCAGTGGGACCAGGTGACTGTACAACCCGGTCATTTTTGAAGAGTTCCAATTTCGGCATAAAGCAACTTGAATAAACAGCTCGTAAAACTACCTTCACGTTATGGGGCAAATTGCTCATCTCTGAATCACAATTGCTGCTGGCTTCCCGTTCAGAACCCTTTCCACGAGACCCACTGGCATTAATGGGAGTTCTGCAAGCAGAACAAATAGACAATCATTTCATACTGAGAGAAGAATTTCCCCCCACATGGTGTGTGTTCATCGCACAAACCTGCCTTTCACCAAGGGAGGGAAACACAACCCTTGTGAGCCTCCCCATCCCTACCTTTCCATCCTCTCCTCTGTGCTCTGCTGTCTGTGGCCACCAGGATCAGACAGGCAATCTGACATTTTTAACAGCTTTTATCGTTTCATAACACTGGTTCCCAGCTGTTTCACATTCCCCGGCACTTTCCTGCAGTGATGCTGGGTTCACTCAAAAGACGACCTTGGTTTACTGAAATGCCAAAAGCAATCTCTAGCCCTATAATATTTTGGCCTCCTAAGGACCCCATCCTGACAAGAGGGTTACTCTGAAAATGCAGTGAGACCCAGATGAATAAAGATGTCACTACCCTTGGGGAGCTCCTGCGTATTTTAGCTAAACAAGGAACCTATGTAATGCATGGGGATGCTGTACAAGCTTGAAGGAGAGATACCATACACAGAGGAGAGCAGCAGCTCACCACCCCTCATCACAAGTCAAAACCAGGTAAGAAATAGAAGGCAGAAATAGGCTGCCTTGCCCCAGGTGAGTTGCTGACTAGGACTTTTTATTTTTCCAAGTTTGAATTTTTTCCCGTTACAAGCCAGCAGTACAGACCATTAGACTAGTGCTAGATAGAGTTTAAACACCCAAAACTTGTAAGCACTCCACAATCTTTCCCACAAGAGAAATATTAAAAGTACTTTTTTCATTTCTTGCCTTTTTACACCTTTCCCTTTCATTTATCCCATTCCTCAAGACTTTTATATTGGTCTGAAGTTCAGACTGGGCTTGAAGAGGGAACCATCTATATTTAGAGAGTAGTATTTCTCTGCCACAACTTCAAAAGTGTTTCTGAATTCTAAAACTTTCACAGGGTTTCATGAAACCCAAAGAATATGGACCTGACCCTGAGATCTTCACCTCAAGAAGCTTTTCTTATGAAACTGGTGTGAGTTTTCCAGCAAAAGCAATCGCAGATCTCCTTTTTCTGACAAAAATAATTTTATCAGAAAATCTTCAGCTAGAATCAACTCCGCCTAGCATTGCCAGCTTTAAGCCCGGTTTCCCCCTCAGTGTAACACCGTCTTCAAGGTGACTTCCCAGATTCACACAAGTACACCAAAAATTATAGCCTGTATTTTTAAAGGATTATTCTGGTTGCTACAGTTACATCAAAAACTTGCGATACAAAACCTGTAGGTTCTAAACTAGGAAAATCAGCTGAGAGAGAGAGAAATTACTTTTTTATTTAAAATTTTGAGTGTCACCCTCAATTTCTCTGTCCTTTGAGGTAGAAATGCTGTGCATCTTTCTTCTGGTGGGAAGTAGAAAGTGCTCTGTTTTCATTTCTGATTCATTCCAGCTCTTTTCTGTGCAGGTAAGGTTCATGTGGTTTGAGGTCTGATAATGAAGATTTGGCACAACTTTAAATATAAGTAGTTAGGGAATCCATTGACCATAACAAACAATGGACCAAAAAAAGCTGTTGTAGAGAAGGTGCTTCCCAGTTGCCCATTATAGCAAATTTTGCCTGTAATTATAACTCACAAATTTAATTCACTCAAAAAAAATCCTTTTTTTGCTTAAATATCCTAAATCAAACATTAGATTATAACTCTTTCAAGAATGAACCTCATCATTACCTTTCCTATGTGAAAGGGAGAAAAGAGTATCTCATGAACACCTACGTGAAAGGGGCAAGTGCAAGCATGCTGTAAAGACACTTGCATAATAAAATCCCCCTGTACACTTCTGTACATCGCATGCATATGTGCTCACATATCTATATATGCACATGTGTACTCATGGATGCAGATATATATATTTTTTATATATATATATACATACACACAAACATATACTCACTCCATGAAAAATGAAAGTCCAATGACAATGTGATCCCCACAAGCCTAGCACTTCAATTATAAAGCAATCCTAACACAAATCCAGAAAATGTCACTGTCACATGCTTCCATTGTATGCTGTTGAAAATACCTCCAAAGTTTGGAAATTAATCACACAGCAATGCCAGTCTTTTAAGCCAGGCATCTATGAACCAGCCTCTTCCCTACTGAATGAATTACATTGAAATCATATAATTGCAGGCTGCCATTCAGTCACCCTTAACAATAGGCGACTTCGAAAACTGGAAATCTTTTTCCCCTCTGACTCCCATCTTGCAAGCATGAAGCATACAGCAAAAGCTTGGTGCCTTTTAAATTACCTAAAATCTACATCCTTCAGATAAATGAACAAAAAAAAAAGGGTGCAATTTAAGGGCAAATCATTTTGTGTTAATCCTTGGGAACTCAAAGCATGAAGATAAAAGAAGAAAAAATGCAGGTTTCACTTTGCTCATTATGGGACATTGACTTCCACCTAATAGTATGCAATTAAAATTTCTTCATGAGATTTCCTTATTGAAATAAGAAAGATAGCACCGTGCTGAATGTGGTGATAGATCTGGTATAAACGTGCTTCCTGGACAAACTGATTTATCATGTCTCATTCCAGCAGTATTTTCTTGCTTGCTCATTTCTCATCTTATTACTGTGAAGTTGTAATTAAAGAGGATCCTCCCACAGAGAAGAGTTCTCCTTCAGGACAAGCTAAATTATAAATGCACTGTTCTTTCTCTGAGACCAATTTAAAGGGGCAGTCTGCTGAGGGAAAGACGCGTATCTAATACTTGGGGCCCCTCACTCTGCAATTTTATGCAGGTCTCTTTCTGTTAGATACAGAATAAATTTGGTTTATAAGCTGGGCTTCCCTAGCAAATATACATCTGCAATTGACTATTTCAGTTTAAATACATAGACAATTCAATTAAAAAGGTATTGAACCACTGTGGCTGATTTACTTCATGGATACTTCATGTATGATCATTTGTATAATACACCAAAATATTTCAAAGGTCACTGAAAAAGTATTTAAGGAATAAAGAGCTTGTAAAAATTCTTCCTATTCTTCAGGAACAATACGACATTTGATCAAAAGACAATCAACGCTGACTATTATGAGATTAATTTGCCAGGAAGACACTACCATAAGGAAACATACGCAGCAGGCATGAGATCAACTTGACACCATACTATCTGTCGTCTGCCAAATCTTCAGCCCTTCAAATACATGGACTTGCACCAATGAAAATAACAATGCAAAACATTATTTGTTCCCCTTTGTTTGGGCTCATATACTTAATGCGATAAACTATTCCTACTGCAAGCAACAGCAAAAATCCAGTTTCCTCCAAGGGAAGATCATAGAATCATAGAATCATTTTGGTTGGAAAAGACCTTTAAGATACTCCAGGGAAGGACTCCCAGTAGTGCTATTACTCGAGAAGGTCCTTGTGCCTTTGTATCTGAACACTTAAACGTAAACACAGCAGTACACAGAAATCGCATTGAACTCATTTTTTGGTCCATTGTTCCCAAAGGCTCTACATTATAAGAAAATGAACTCCAGAATTATTCATACCACTTCACAGCAATTCTCAGAGTCACTTCTGATGCTTCCCTGAGGACTCTGAAAAGAGGGAATCAGAGGGTGAACTTCATAAAATGGGACTAGAAGAGAAGAGTGCACTGAAAAACAGGGGTGAGCTCTCTGAGCTTGAAATGCTTGTCTAAGAATTAGAATCTTCTCTTAGCTTTGAAGTGTATATGTGGCTTAATATTAAGCATTACTTTCATGGTATCCTGCCTTTAATGTCAATGTGGGGTCTAAAAGAATTCGGATCTCTTAATAATGAAAATCCATCTGATACTCAAAAGGCTCACACAACCATGAGATAGCCTTTTACACTGTTACATCCTAAGCTTTATATTTCTCCTTGAGTCCATTAATTTAATTGCTTCTCTGGATATCATTTTAAAATATTTTATTGTAATCATAGGAGACACCAATAATTTATTAATGTGCTCAGTAGTGGTATTACTCAGTAAAAGCAGCATTATATTCACAGACATACAATTCTGGAGTTAATTTCATAAAAGTATAGGTGAACTTGATCCTTAAATTAATGCCATTGTTCTTTGCAAGAGAATTAAGACAGGCAATTCATTCTGTGTCATATCTACAATGTTTTAAATGTGATGCTAAGAGCTGTGTAAAAGTGAGGTGTTCATAGCTGCTGATATGCCCATGAGGGTCTAGTTCTCATGGGGAAAAAAATTAAAAAAATGTTATGCTAATAGATGATGAAGTATTTGTAACTAAGTAATTTTAGGTAATTTTCAACAAATAAAATCTTACTTTAAAATACTAAGCAAAAATTATCTGATTGGATTTCCAAAATCAATAGACGTTGTATCAGTAAATATTATTTCACTGGCTTCTCTTTCTCTTTTACATGTTTTCTTTCCCATTTTGCCAGGAGAAGAAAGAATGTAGTAAGGGGAAAAGGAAAAAAAAAAACACAACAGCACAGAACCCCAAAACCTCACCGTTGCTTACTCTGCCACATTTCTTGCTGATAATTCTATTTGCTATATTAGTACCCCAGATTATCTGTGGCTAATTAGTTGCAAATTTTCATATTCAAAAGTCCAGTGCAGATTGGTGTGATAGTTTCATTGAACACACAAGGTCACATCATCATGCTTGTGTTTCAGAGTTTGTGCTTTTATGGATGGCTGCAAGTCCTAAAGCAACTGAATCCACTTCTTCAAAGGTCATTTTCCATAAAATTTCTAATACATTTAGATAATAGACAAAAGGTGAGGTCTATAACCATTCACAAAGCAACTGAAAAAAGAAATGTAACTATTGACAATGCCACTTCTAGTCAAGTAAACTTTCACTAGAAATTCCTTCTTTAGGCATATTCCCTGCTCTGATAAAAACCCCAATTCTGTCTAAAAACATACAGGGTATTGGTTGTCTAAAGCTTTTCCTTGTTAGACGTCTTAACACAGAGAAAATAAATACAGTGCAATAAAGTGACTTAAAACCTCAAATACTCTCACTCTGCTTTCCAAAGAGTTTATGATCAGAATGGATGCATATATCTTCATTTATAAATAATTTCTTGTGCAAAAATTCTCTGAAGCTGCATATTGCTTGCCAACGTTCTGACCAGGGAGAATTTGTTTTATGGATGAATTATTACCTACTAACCTACATAGCGTTGTAAATGTAACTGCTGTTGGGCAGCAGTAGGTCAGAGCCAAGCAGACAAGGGTCTGTGCTCTCAGCGGCTTCTAGTGTAAAGGGACAACCATTGCCAAACTACAAGACCAGGCAGAAGATAAGTAAAGCAAGAAGTATCCATTAGCACTCAGTCACAGGATAGGTGGGCATTCAGACATTGCACGTAAAGAATTACAATCTAGACACAGAGAATAAATAAGAGCATTCCTAACTGGCAGACTCCTCTCAGTCCCTACCCCCTTTTGTTCTTACCAGTTACTTCTGCTGGCTGACAAATCATCTCCCCGACACAATAAATTTGTTATGGAACATTATCTCAGGCTGAGGAAGGTCAGGATGTGCTAAAGGTCATGTATGTATTAACCCACTACATGAGAGTCCCCACCCTGAGTCTAAAACATAGTCTTAAATTACATACTATTGAACTGGCTATAACAGACCCCTCATAAACAGCCTCATTTACCTGACACGTTCTCAAGATGTGCCCTAACATCTCAAAAACAGGTGTGTGTCCTGTTTGCTCCAAGGTATTATTAAAGGCAAAAGCTATGTCATGAAACACTGGGGTTGTGGACTTACAGTCCCTAAGAGAAGGGAGATGAGGACAGTCTGACTAGAGCACCAGCCAAATTTGAGTGCACAGCACATGTTGGATTAGGATCTGGTCACAGCGGACCAAGTGGAGACCACTACTAAGGGGGTTGCACTTAGCTTCAAATTTATGTCAGCAGCTACAGAGGCTGTCTGCTCTATTTTATGTTTTGTACCACTTCTTTTAGCCCAGAAGATTGAGGGTTATGCTACAACTCAGTTTGGGGTTTTAAATACCTTTTGAGAAAATTGTTCTTCTCTCTGAAGTGGCATTAGGTAGTAGCATGAGGCAGATGGTGGATGTTGTGGTTTTGTATATATAGTAATGCTGACCATCAATTCAGACAAAATGGGCAACAAAACAGAGTTAATGCAGCTGTTTCCAACAGCAGCCACACCATGCTCTTAGTTAAAATCACTTCAGAAGTAGGATATGTTTTCAATGACAATTTTTAAATATTTTAAAATCAGTTTTTTCCATACAAAGATGGAGTAAACTTGATTGGTTTGATTATCTACTTTCATCCTCACTTTGCCAGTAACAGAGAGGGAAAGACAAAAAGAGAAATCCAGGAAATTTTAATTGTGAAGGGTATTTTTTAAGAGAAAATTTCAGGAAGACATTTGCCAAATTTCATATTTTTCACTAGCTCAATGTACAGCAGACAAAAAAAACAGATTAGAAGGCAATTTCCTGATTCGATAATGCTTCACAACTGGCTTATATTGCTGTAAAACATTGTCTTAAATTTTGCTTTTGGATACATTGCGCCCAAATGGAAGAAAGCAACTGGAATTCAGTAGTGAATATGCCGTTACCTGAGCTCTGATTCATCGTCACTGCCCGTTATAATTTTCTCCTTACAGCAGAAATTACAGGATGACTCTAAGATTCTTGGTCAGATTCTTAAATAGCTAAAACTTACATTAAAGGTTTTTAAAGTATGTGATTGCATATAGTCAAGCATGAAAAGGAATGGACGATCTTTAATTGTCTTCTATATTTCACTACTGTAAAACCAGGGCAGGAGAAGAGACAAGTAAAACCATATAAAAATTTAAAACACAACCACGAAATGGTGGACAACACCTTTCTTGTACATCACTAACAAGAAAGCATGTCAAACCTAAAATTTTCCCTAGTCGTCAGTCTTAGAAGTTATGCTTATTCAGATGATATTAAAACCTATTCCCTCATGGACTTGCCCATCACCCAGTGGAAAATACATCCCGACATGTCTCTGAATGGCAAGAAGCATTTTATTTCACAAAACTCTTTGCTCCAGCCCCTTTTTAACCGCCAGAGTAATCTCAGAGTAATTTTACAGAAGCCACCCCATGCCTCAAAGCCTGACCCTACAGCAGGCTGTGATGCTGCTCTGCTACCACCTACAAGGTGCCACCAGATGAGGACAGCGTAGGTTGCCCATGTGCCACAGCAGTACCCAAGGGCATGGATACATCCAGGCTGCATCCAAAAACCAGTCTGATCTTCTAGGACTAAATTTAACAACTGAGGATTCCTCCACCCTCCCTTCATGGTTATCCTTGAGATTTGGACTCAGGACTCATCTGTCCTAGCTTTTAGGCACCAAGTCTACACCTCTTTTTAGAGAGAAAGGCACTCTAAAGAACAATTCATTTAATCCTAATAAAGGCCTTTTGGGAGCTCCTGTATCTCTCCCTTAGTTTAACAAGACATCTAAGGTCAGATTTAGACTCCAATTTGTCCAGCAGTGCCTCTGGGATTGTAGTGGACCCCAGGCAAGACCCAGCCTCCCCTAAACCCGATTTTTTAACCAAACCAGGAAAGGCAGCAGAATTTCCATCACAGCTGAGAGCGTCCAGGACATGGAGTTTTGACAGTGACTCATCACTACTTAATCTGAGGAAAAAAGGGAGGAAGGAAAGAGGGGTCAGCTAATTAACATCTCCAAATGGTACCATCTACTTGGAATTTCCAATAAAACTGTGCAATTTGGGATAGGAGACCAGGAAATCAAAGGCCAGTAAATGGATCTGGTTGCAAACAGCCTTTTTGACTCACTGCCCTTGACAGAAAACCATTCTCAGGCTATTGTGAAGAAGGGAAATGTTGGCTTAGTGCAAAGAACAAACACAGAAATCTTTTAAAGACACAGATATCTTGTATCTCTGCCTTCAGTAAGCTGTTTCTCCTTTTTATTCTCATTTTCACTCTCCGTCTGTCTTCATTAGTCTGCTGGCACTCTGCTAGGATTAGTGAGCTAGTTTCCATGGTTTCTTATTTTCACTTTCTATCTTTCTTTGCTTAACTCATTAAATTGCTCATTACTTCACTGCACTTTACAGGAGACATATTTATTGTATTAGTTACACAATGGCCAGATTAGTAAGTGATAGGCAGTTTGCTATTTGAAAGAACATATTCTAATAGCAGAAAGGAAATTCAGGAGACACAGATATCATCTACTAGTTGTAGCATAACTGGGCTAGCTAGTAACTGCTAAATGTTTACCCTTTATCGCTAGAAATATGCTACATGATTACATAAAAATGATGCGCGCACACACCTCAGTTCTCTGCAGCACCCACGCTGCACTTGCACCCAAGGAAGCTGCAAGAGCAGCTCTACGGACCAACACTTTGAGGGGGTCAAGAGGCCTCTAAATCTAAATCTCCTCTTTACCTTCTGTGATAAATTGCCAAGATAAACCTGCCCAGACCATGGCTTTTCCCAAGGTTGGGAGGACGGGTGCACACCTGAACGTCCCTCTGGCTGCTGGGGAGAGGAGGAGGGGGGACAGCAGGGAGGAACCAAGGCATCGCAGAGGGTCCTGGCCAAAGGAAGCCCTCCCACATGAAAACTGAGCTCAAGCTTAACAGTTTTGGCTCCAGTTCTCAGATTTCCACCATGCATGTGCCAATTGCTTTATAAGGAAGGTAATTCTGTTCCTGACACTCATTTCCTGGTAAAATTCTTGAGTGAAACGACTCTTCAATTCAATGGGAGTACAGTGCGTGCTACAGCGTGAAATATTTTTTCTTAATAAGTCAGTGGATCTAAAATTCTGTACTCACAACAACGTATTCTCCTGCTCTAGTTGAGAGTGTCTGCTCAGTCAGGTCTGTAGGCAAAGCAATTTTCAGTCCTGATACATGGTTCTTGTGGTCCACATCTGGAGTTTTTTATTAGATTGGTTTTCTGATTATGCCAACTTCAACACCCACTTCTCTGCCACTTCACCTCCACTGCCTATTCCCCGTCATTACTCTAAATAATCCCCTCCTCCTTATCCTCTCCATTAAAGTACAGCCCATTTCCCCCCCTGGTCTAGCCATCAAGGGTGCGAAAGAGGTCTCTTTACCTTGCACCTCTTGCTTTCTCTTTTGATTTTTCCACAGTTAAATATAACGTAGTTGATTCAATTATGCTGAAGTTTCTCAGATGCTGAATGTAATCATCCATGCTCTGCCTCTTTAGTTCGACAGGGCTCCAAGACAGAGTTCCTTTCAGCTGAATTAAGATCTTTCCCACAGTTAGTGAATAGTATATACAGGGGTTCACGCCATTCATTCATCTTCTCCAGTAGTTCATTTATCACTTGGAGGTAATCTACTGTGGAGAATTTTGATCAAAAGGAAGCCTGATTTTTTTTTTTTTTGGTGGTTTAAAGAAAATGTAGTATTTTGTTAAGAGATTGGCTTGGTCCCTTGGCTAAACTTTGTAGACATAAGGCCAATGGATTTATGAAATGTAGCTTTCCTTTTTATCTTATCTGCATGGAAATGAGATCTACTTTTTCTCCAATAAGCCCTCTTATTTTTAGAGTGTGAACAGGAGCTGTTCCATTTCACCATCCTTTACTGTTAGCCTTCTGCTGCCTGCTTTACCATTTCATTTTATATATTCTGGCATAGGAAGTGCTGGTGTTTGCTAAGTTTGTCAGTAGGGCTTTCCTACAGTAAACTTTATCTTGAATTCCTACCGATAACAGTCTTTGCTCTTCAAAGTATATCAAATCTGTCCAAGATTGCTGTTCTATCATTGTCCTTGATAGAGAATAAAATCACCTTTTGTCATCTAGCAGAATTTGTTTCCTGATATTTTTATATCCTGTAAAGCTTTCAAAGAATGTTCCAGATTACAAGAAAGCTGTATTTTTTTATATCTTCTAGTTCTTGTTCAATTTAATCAATTCTCTTAAAAAAATATTCTTGATGCAATGCAGAGGAACAAAAAATATATCTCCCCAAACTTCAAAACAAGAAATATATGATAGTACAGCAGAATAACTCATGTAAGTGAGATAGACAAGAAAAAGACATTATTAAGGTTGGAAAGCCCCAAGAATGACCTATTTATTTCTTAGAGCTGTTTGCAAAACACATACACTGCAATTCTGGAAATGTATGCTATTTCTTAAAAGATAAATGCTTCCATAACCTCTACTACATAAAAGTCTTCATGTTAAGCCCTAAACCAAGTGACTCGCTATCCCTGAATCACAAGCCCTCTCTAAGAGGGAAGACAGAAGAACAGAGTTAGATGATAAAGGAAAGAGGGATGTGCTACACACAGCCAGGGCCGGTGATGGAGAATCATCGGGTAAAGTCCTGTCCCAAGAAATGGTGCTGGGAGTTTTGCAAGGTGGAATTAGTTGATACAGTTTCTGATATGGTGTATGTGGATCATCTGGGCTCATTTGTCACTAGGTCGCTGTTAGTACTTCTTAGCAAAACTAACAACTGCAGAGGTTAATTTTCAGCATACTTTTTAAACACCTGCACCTAAAAAATTCTTTTGCATTCTGGCAAGATTTCTTTCAATGTTTTATAAACAGTAAAATATGTAGTTAAGCAAAAGAGTACCTTGTTCTTTTACAAAAAAAACCAGACAGCAATCAATTACTTCTCACTGTTTTTTTTTTTATATTTTATATATATTTTAAATGCAAAATTACTTTCTCCAGAAAACCTGTAAAAATAGAATGCCCCAAACACTTTAAAAATGCTTTAATATTTTAAAAATTACAATGAAACTTTGTATTTTGTTTTTCAAAAATAAAACTAGTTTTAAAACCCTACTCCTGCTTACTTCTTTTTCCTTCATAAATATGTCTTTGGTACCTGATGGTACCAAATTTCATTCTCTCTAGAGCATGACAGTTGGCCAATCTTTATATCACCTCTGTCAAATCGGGGAGACCATGTTTCATCTTTGAAACCATAATACCAGCAGTGAGCCTGGACTAAAGTGGAACCCGGCAGAATACATCTCCTTCAAGGGGGAACAATATTTGGGGGATCAACCTGAAATTCACTTAGGTATTCACTGAGAAATTGTTTTCTGTAAGGAGGGGGAGAAATATTATCGAATGTACCCTGTCTATAAATTAAAACATTTAAAATGTCAAAACTCCATCACATTCAATACAAGAAAAGCAAATGCTGGCAAGCTCCCATTAATCCTTGTTGAATTACACGCTGTAAGCAAAAAGAATAGCTCTGGGGCTCCTCTGTTATTTGGAACTCTTCTTTTACTACCTTTTAAAAGCAAACTTATCTCTGTCACTGAGATTTTCATATTTTTATTAAATTAAAAACTAAAAAAAATAAATACATTGTGTCACATTTTAGCACATTATCTGACATATATACTTAAGAATCTAACATTTCAAATACAACATTTCCTTGACATCAATCACTACATACAAGCACTTCCTAAGCAACACGGTCCCCCTCTGCCTTTGTTGGTGCCCCCCTTATTGCAGGAGAACTGAGGCATCCCAAAGAGTAGCCAGCTCAGCCCACAGGCCATCCCAAATACAGCTGGAAGCCAAACCTAGGGCACGTGTTTAGACTGTACTCAGAAGATGCAATGCCTACATACTAGCAATAATAAACCACTAATGCAGCTAGACTGTGCAACAGTGGTAGTGAAGGTATGGCAGCACGAGGCTTGATGCAGTGAACTAACCCACCAGAGACACACGCACCCCACTACGTACATGCACTGCAAATTATATATATTAATACCTAAAATCTGCTGTCCTACCTCAGTATCTTTCCCACAAGAGCACTTCTGCATTCAGTCCTATTTAGTGTGTCCTATTTCTTATTCAGTCCTATTTCAGTGAAGGCTCAGCTCTGCAACATGCTGACCCTCTTGTCCCCACTTCATCAAAGCACTGACCTGTGAGGACACAAGTGGTCCTGTGAGCCTTGAGGTCCAGTGTTGGCTCAAATGTGTTACTGGATTGGAGCCAGCATGTTTAGCATGTGACAGAATCAACTTCTTGGGACTTTTAGACTGCAAGCATTTTATTCTATGAATGTTCTTACACGTTTTGACAGACACTGTGCTAATAAAGGTATGAGAATTTTGCTTTTACTCATTAATGAAAGCATTCATTAATACATCATGGATCTTTCCACCTTTAATACAAATCAGTGATGAATGAATGCAGGCCTTCTTTTATAGCTATATACATGTATATGCATATATATATATATACACACACGTACACACACTTATACATATGTGAATGGGCATGTGCATGTGTGTATGGTTTACTGTGTGGAAAACTCAGTAAGTATAAAGCTAGTGAGCCTATGCCACCATTGCTATTATTGTTTTAAAATCTCTGCTGTAATTGGTATAAAGTGCAGAAATTCCATCCCTGTTTTATCATTACCTGAGCCCATAAGGTGAGAAAGCATGCAAAAAAGGCCTAATAACTCACCATATTCCCTGAGCTTGCTGTTATTACAAAATAACTGCACACCTGGTTGTATTTTATTACTCAAATAAAAGCATTGATACTAATGTCCTAATCATTTGAACCTAAAGGCATTTTCTTTGTTGTGTTGTAATGCTCTAAATTGTGTCCAATTATTCCTGCTTACTTAGAAAGACTTAGTAAGGGATGAATAGAAACAATTAGCACAACAACAGAAATATTAACCCATGTAAAAGCGAAAGCCTTGGCTTGCAAGCATTTGTTTGTAGTTTGTATAAGATAAGCTTATTGCATTCTTTCTTCATCAACAGAGCAGGAGAATGCAGGGGTGCTGGCGCTTTGCATGGCAATCTGCTGTGATATATCAGAGATGAGCATCTGTAAATAATAATCTAAAATATAACTGCGCTCCAGAGCAAACAAACTTTTTCCAAGCATTGTTACCCAAATGCATCACACCCGAGTAATCCATGAATGTACACCAGCAAAAAGCCTCAATGAATCAAGCTGTCCTAGACCCTAACTGAAGGGGCTTCATCTGTTGAGGCTTCTGTGAGACACAGAAAGGAGAATGAAGTCTGACGCTCTGCAGACTCATCCAGCGCACAGATCATGCCTGGCTCCGCTCATCCTCAAGGGCAGTTGGCGAGTGGTCCACAAGCCAAACGCTTTGCTCTGCTTGCTATAGCCTGCTTCTGGCTATCACCATAGCTAAGAGCGCACACCCATTCCTGCCTAATCACAGGTTGCTTCCAGGAGAAAGGATGACTAGGAAGATAACAGCATGAATTATTCTGATGGTAATTTAGGAAAGGATGGGAATTCCCTGTACAGTTGTACTTACCCTGCACATGAGACAAGCCAATGCAACCAGGAAGCACCAGGTCTCCTAAACCTTATCTGCACAGGCATGTAGGTCTTCACATGTGATGAAGGACAAGTGGCACCATGTAGACATGAAGATGCAATGTGATTTACTTGGTCAGAAATAATGGGCCTTCATTTCTATTCTGAAACTAGAAACAGGAGAGATAAGGTAAATCTATATGCACAGAGATTTTGCCCTCGTTCCTGAGATCATTGAGAGCAAACCTGCTACCACTTTTGCAGTTTTCCATGAAACAAAGAAGGAGTAATAAAGAAACAAGATGATTCTCAGTCTGAAAGTTGCCAAGTGCACCCAGAACCCTTGTTCCCTCTGCTCTTCTTTTTGCAGCATAGAGGGATGGACTCCTATCCTACAAGTCTCCCTGCCCTTGTGCAGTCACACAAGTGCACACCCCGCCCCCCCCACCATGTTCAAAATACCTCTCTCACATTAAAGGCACTTTTTTGGCTTATAATATTCCAAGAGCTACTGAAAATGCTTTGCCTGTTTCTCAGTTTAAACTTGGAATAAAGAAAAGCCCAGAGAACTTTGGCTCAGTATTAACAACAGTGCAGGTAAAAGTTAGCAGAAGCTCTGAACACAAAACAGATTAAATTCTTTTAACCTATTAAATTAAAATAATCAGACTACTGAGCAGATTTCAATAGAAAAAATACAGCATGATGGTATTTATGATCTACACCTCATTTGCATTCCTACTTGACAAAAGGACCATCCTCACCTTGTTTCTCTCTTATTCGATATTAAATACAGATGTTTAAAGAGAATACTGTTATCAAACACTGTAAGGTTTCCACAACTATTTATTTCATTATGCAGTAAAAAGTATTTACCCCTATGAAACTAAAAGTTTAAATATGTACATGCACACATATGCACCCAAAGGGAAGAGCTGAATGTCATGGTATAACCATCTACTTTTTCTAAGTAGTAGACCCTGCCCCCATAAAGCTTGATACGAGCTGGTCAAGAAAGGTGGAAAAATTAGATAAGAATCAGTCCTTATCCGATCTCTGGTGATCCTTCACCCACAAGCATTCTATTCTTCATGTTTCATTTCAGGAGTGAACAAAACCTGCTGAATATGATTCATAAGTACTTTGATCGAAGGCTCCCAGCTAGTGCTAAGACAAATAATGTGAGCCCATTATAGATTCCATTAAAGAACTTAACTGTAACATCTCGTTGTGCATCTCGTCACTTTTAATTCTTCCAATTCTGCTGTTCATACCCTGGCCAAGTGGCGGCATCCAGAAGCACACTAAAGATTCACAGAATTAAGTGTCTCAGTGCCAGCAAGACTTAAGGAAACACCTTGAATTTGAATAACATCAAAAATTCATTCTGGTGTGCTTCATGTTCGGTTGGTTTAATGGAAAATTACTATTTAGATTCGTTATTTGAGCTACAATGAAAAAAATCATGTTTATAAGCTATACACAATCTTCTTTCTTTTTGAGAAATATTTCTGTAGTTCTCTTTCTTGATATTCAATTCATTTATACAGTTATAATCAAAACCTACTTCATTTACAATACCTGTTTGATATCTAATCTATTCAGTACAATAGCAAGTTATAGATGTGCAATTTCATATCTGTAAGATAAAACAAATGTTAGTCACCTAAAAACATCTAATATATAAAAAAATATAAAATCATAATGATGTTATCTTCTTAGTACTATATATATGCAGACATTTGTAGACATTCCAGCCAGGAATAATAAGAGAACCTCAGAAGGTGGGAGAAAGAAACCAGCAGACTTTAGTCCAAGCTGCAAACCAGACTAAACTCATGTGGAGTAGTTCAATCAAATTTACACCACTCCAGAGAATTACTTCCAACACTTTCTGAAATCACTTCAATGTCTACGAAAGATGCTTTCACATTGTTTCATTTGCTTATGACATCTTTTAATGTATTCTAATTAAACCTGAAGGTAAAAATTCCATAATACAGCAACTTCTCTGAATTCTTTCGTAGCTCGGTGCAAAGGAAGCAATCGCAGCAAGGTCGGAAATTTATGCAAAAAGTTCCCTTATGTTTTCAAGACCTGAGTTGCTACCCTTAAATGTGAAATTCAGTTTCATGACAGTTGCTCACAGTCACTTTACTGCTGAATTGGTTTTGAAAGTACAGTCCACAAGCAAAAGGACTTTATATTTTTTACTCTCAAGAACATTGTAAACAACTGACTACTTTATAATGACCATGTTTTGTATTGCGCCTCCCAATGCAATCAACAACTGAAGATGATGTACAGAAGAGAAACGCAAGTTCCTTGCTTTCAGCTGAGGAGTACTTTACTGACACAACATCACTACTAAGCAGAAGGAGAAGACACAAGTAAACATCAAAATAAATGGAAAAAGAAAGACAAACCAAAAATCCAAGTGGACCTAAAGATGATGGAAAGTGAAGGAGAAGCAGGACAGGAATCCCTTCTCCTCTCCAGACTATGCACTGATGGGTACACTCGGCTGTGGTCTGTGGCTCAATCCTGTACA
Source organism: Nyctibius grandis (assembly GCF_013368605.1). Classification (NCBI taxonomy): domain Eukaryota; kingdom Metazoa; phylum Chordata; class Aves; order Nyctibiiformes; family Nyctibiidae; genus Nyctibius; species Nyctibius grandis. Next base: position 7,966,634 of record NC_090663.1, on the reverse strand, counting down.
AAGAAATGTCCTCGCGTTATTAACAGCTGATGAGTTCAGCTGTTTGTCACTAGGCTGAGTGCCGCCCTGAGTATCTCCTACATATATCTCAAGAGAAAACCCAATGGTGAGGGCCCCTGTGCATTGTGAAACATGCAATAGAGCTCTGCATTGCTGTTAATAGATCTGCAGTGTTGATCAAAGAGAAGAATTTTGCCCACAGAAAAAAAAAGGGAAAAAAAATCAACCACTATAAAACCTTGTAAAAAGAACAACATAAAAATGAAATTGCAGCCCATTGAAAAAAAAATGCATTCAAAACTAATCAAAAAAGAGACCAGGGACAATACTAGGCTTCATGTGAAGGTTAAGACTTCAAAATGACTAGTAACTGCAGATACAGGACTTTAGAACAGGAGTTAAATTTGCATTAAAAGACAAGTATATAACATCTCTTTCAATCATTAGCAAAATTTTTGAGGAAAATACTAAACATTTTAACTTCTGAAATTCTACAAAATCTGTATTCTTCAATTTTATTAAAATGCCTCAGTTTATAAATATCTGAAGATATAACATAAATTTATATTTAAATGCCTTGACATTATGCACGCATGAAATCATCTCAGTGATTTTGGTGAAATTTTTATATTAACTTATTAGGTAGAATTTTTCCATTTATTTTCCTACCATTATTGAAATAATAACAGCAAAATTATGTGATTTTTTTTTCTGGCTACTGATTTTTTGGGTATCTAAAACTGATAGCGAATACAGACCTAGATCAGCTGGTGCCATATTATAATGTCCACCTTGGAACACACATGTTCACAAGGATTTGCCTAAGTTATTTCAGATGTTTACAGATATGCTCCAATCCAAAGCGCTCTCTCAATGCCAGTGAGCTTGAAAAAGTGGAAATCACTCCACATAATTCATTCTCTTTGCTCATTACAAAGCTCAGAAGGTCAGTATTAAGTTATTGACGGATTTTAGCACACTTTGTGAACAGAAGCCTCAATCCCAGGTCACAACTAGCTGAAGAAAAGGTCACATCGACACTTGTTCGTATAGTTATTTGCCCAAGTCTAGTAAAGCCATACAGAGGGTTGATCCCCTCTCGATGGGTCAAATACAGCTCCAGATGTACATAAGTATCACTAAAGATTAGCTCACTGCAAGAAAATCTTAACTTTACTGCATTGATTATGTAGCCATGGTTTTCCTGGAATTATTTGGTCATGTTAGGATTGATTTGGTTAGCCTATGTCAGCCAGACATTAAAAGCAAAAACCCTGCCATAGAATATACGAACTCCATAATGTAGAGGGAACTTTTTACTGTAATACCTGAAGGCAAAATCCTGGCAGCATACTAAAGATTTAAATACAGCTCTGGATGCTCATGTAAATGTGTGAGGCAACAAGAAAGATTTTAAGGGTACCAAAAATAATCCAGGATGTTTGAAGAGCAGAGGAAGAGAAATCATTAAGGATAACAAGATGTTCTTTAAAAGTTAAATTAATCTTCAAAAAAGGGAAATAGTGAAAACTGGCAAGATAAATTAAAACTCTATTTAGACAAGTGAAAAACGATTTTCAAAAGCACCTTCTTAAAGACACTCACATTAGTAGCAAAAACTTTTGTTTCATGCCAAAAGGATGAAATGTGCCAGGGAGATGGTGAGACCAGTATAGGAGTGAGATAGAAAAGAAGCATTCACAGAAAATAAGTCCAGAGAAGAGGAATTAAATTAATTCTTTGCACTGGTGTCCACAACACAAGGGCCTATAGGTTTTGATAAATAAATAAAAAGTTACATGGTTATAGGACTGCACTGAATTTACCCAAGAGGGAATTCAAATGCAACACTGCAGGGTGACCTCAAGTGGCACACAGTCTATCACTTAAATCAAAATTGGTGCCAAGGGAAGGGAGTATGGCAAATGCGACATTGGTTCACAAGAAAGGCTCCAGAGTTGGTCCAGAAAGCCAGTAAGACTCAGTCCTGCACCAGAGATAAGGGTGACTGATTCAGCTGAAACCAGAGTAAAGAAAAGCAAAAAATCTGCTTTTATGATGCCACAAGTTTGAAGATCTGAGACCAAAGGCCAAGTCCCTTCCTTGTGAAGCACAGAGCCTAGCGCAGACAGGTACAGAGGGGGAAGGTGATGTGTGAAGAACAGGGAAAGGAAAAGCAAGCAAGGTACCTGTGCAAGCATCACTGATGCAGAGCTGAGACCACATGTGCCAGGACGAGATTCGCAGTCTCCTGAAGTGAGAAGCAATCACGTGCCCCTGTCTTTTTCCCAGGCTGTACCATGAAACACAGCCTTTGCTTTTACAAGGCAGTGTTGTAGAGAGGGAGGGTGGCAATTTGTAGTGAGAACCATTTCAGGTATGTTATATTAATTACATATCTTGAAGTAGCAGCTCAACAACGTTACGTCTGTGTCCTGTGGAGATTTTTCTGCACTCACATTCACCTGGCCAGCAGCAGGTATTCTAAGGCTTGTGTATACACATTCCTCCCAGTCTGGCACACTCAGCCCAGAAGAAAACCTTCAATCTTTTCCCCTCCTTTGGCTTCTTTATCTTGCACAGCCCATGAAGTCAGGTCCCAGTGGGACAAAAGCATGGAGATGGTTCATATCCCTTCTCTGCCTTCAGGAAGAGAGAGTTTGTGCTGGGGACATTTGCAGTAACTCAGATAGCGCTCGGTCCATCTGACCTAATAGTATCAGTGTCTTTGCATTAATTACATGGAGGCAGCATCATTTGTTAAGCTGGTGTGAATGTATGACACCAGCGTATCAGGTTCCCTTTAAAATACATATGAGTAGGCAGAGATAAAGGAAAAAAGAGAAAGAGAAATCTTGAGAGTGAAAGAGAGAGACACTATTAAACACTTTGTACTTATCTTGCTAAGGAAGAGTTCCAGGGGGAAAAAATCTCTCTCTTTGAAGCTATCCAAACAGTAAACAGACCATTCTTTAAACAGTGGCGTATCTACAGCAATGCGTACATCAGAGGACTAGCACGAAGAAAGCATTTTTCTCATAGATTAAACAGCAGAAAGGGTCTCTAGCACTAGTGATAATTTGGATTTTCTGTTTTACTTAGATTTCCAGGGCAAATCCAGAAAAAGTCTAATAAGCCCTTAAAGAAAATATATATCAAGAAGTGTTGAAGTATGTTGGTTCATTGCTTCTTGCAACACATTCTTCTCCTCCCAGGATAGGAATAGAAAAGATTTCAAAGGCTTCTCCTCATATTTGTACTGTCTGTTGTAAGAGACATCAGGGCTCTTGTGCATTAATGTTGCCTGGACAGATGTTTTGGTGTTATAGTTCCAAAATGAGGATGGCTTCTACAGCCCAGATGATACACAGAAATGCTTGAGATCTCAGCGTGCAATTACATGCTGAGCTGGCAAGTGGCACAAGGGATAAGCAAAGATTTCATTCCCTGACAGAAAAATCTTAACTAATTTTTAGAGTGAACTTTTTCTCTCTATGTGGGAATATCTCTTGTACCACTTAATTGCCCTCCAGGCTTGCCCATCCTAGGGATGCCATAGCTGTGAATGCAAGAGCACCATTTTTTGCTGCCATAAACCTGATGCAGCCAGCAGGAAGGGCCTCTCCTTGGCCACAGGCAACTTACTGATGTTTACAAATTTTCTTTCTATGGCCATTGTGTCCACATGGCCATTTCATTCTCAAGCATACTGTCTGAGCCACTACTGCTCTCCTTCTGAGATCCAGCATCCAGAGAGAGCCCTTGCAAGACTTGTGAACAGGTGATTTCACCCTTACATTTTCAAGAGGGTGTTTTCATTTAGCTGCTTCTTGTTCCACTTTATAATGAGGTTATAGCTTATTATATATATGTAGGTTTACAACTGCCCTTTTCCGAGCAGAAAAGCATGTGTGTCTAACCTCCAACCTCATCCAGAGCTACGGGAAACATGTCCACAAAGCAAGAGATGGGTTCAATGCCTGCTTTCACTTGTGCCCCCAGTGCTGCCTTTGTTCTTCCACAGGAGAGAGGCAAAGGCAGATACAAGATGTTGAGTCACTGTCCCTGGAGGTATTTAAAAGACGAGTAGATGTGGTGCTTAGGGACATGGTTTAGCGGTGGACTTGGCAGTGCTGGGTTAGCGGTTGGACCTGATGATCTTAAAGGTCCTTTCCAACCAAAATGATTCTATGATTTTATAAGACTCAAGGGGGCAGAGGAAGACGAGCAAAGGGGAACACAACTGCAGTTCAGTACTGGAATTTCTCCTCAAAGAAAAGGAGCTCAGACGAGCTCTTCATAAAGAGGTGCAAAGAACTAATATTCCTTTCAGCCCTTAAAAGCTTCTTCCAGCCTTCAGTTGGGTGCAAATAGCAAGTTTTGCTGACAATAATTCATAATCTGAGGAGACATTCAAAAATATAATCTGTATTGCAGAGCAATGCCATTCCAGACACCCAAGTTCTGCAGAGCAGGAAGCTGCTATGTTAAATGATTTCTTCTAGTTTTGCAATTTAAATGGAGAGATCAGCATTACAGCCTTAGCAAACAATGAAAGTGAAAATAGACACTGTAAAAAACATCATGATTTCTGCTTCTTGTGCGGCAGCCACCCGTTGATAAAAGGTGGCATGTGTCTCTCTCTCCCTCACAGGCTCACTAGTAAATAATCATCAATTTACACATTCTAGCACAATACCTCTGCCTACAAATTGCTTCTTCAAAGATTTCCTTTCCCCTTGGAAGCACCACTTCTAAGTGTGTTGAAATTACATCTTATTCTTTTCTTTGAAAGATCTCTCACCGCACAGCCAAATAAAGAGAGGTCATTTGCATAATTCTTCTTTTTAAATTACTTCAGGTTGATACAGGTTCTTTAGTGAATTGTTATTCAGCAGGACATGGTCAGATGCAGATAAAGTGCTATAGAAGGTGGAAGTTAACATCCTCAAATCTGATCAAATAACATTTCAGTTTTAAACTGATATTGTATATCACAAGAAATTACAAAGCTCTAGCTTGATTCAGCTGTTGAAACAGGTTTAATATCAAAGCAGCCTTTCATTCAACAAAAGATTCTGCTCTGAGCCATTCTCAGGCTTGTAGCAAGCACAGATTATCATTCTAGCAGACTCTCGCAGCCAGATGGACTATTTCCCTGAGTGGGCCTGATCTCTGACTATATGCATAAAATAATTGCATTTAATGTAATATAATATTATTATATACAATTGCATATATGATATATGTATAAATGATATACTAATAAACTAGTTGTTTCATAAGGCTATTTTCAGCTTTCTTGATTGCATCAAACATTTTGATAACTTCAGAAAACAAGATGCTCTCATTTCCTTCTAAAAATCCACAGATCTGTTGTTTTCAATGCAGACATTTAAAGAAAATGTCCGTAGTTTTGAAAGAAAACTTCCTAAAGTTTTACAAAACTTGTGCAAAGGCTTGATTCTGAGTATCGAGAAAGCTGAAGGCACCCAAAACCCCACATTGTAGAGGCCATCTCTTGAAAAAAACCATTTACCACTCATGGTCACGTGAATGTAAAACCTAAATATCACAGTCTGAAAACAAGCATGGTCTTAATCTCATTGTTTATCTCTTCCCAAAATTCTCAGGGAAGATACAACTGAACAGTCTGTCAAGGGAAGTTTTGCAAGGACCATTGCTTGGTATTGCAAAAACAATTGTGAAGTGGGTGCAGTTTGGAGCAATCTTTCACTGTTAATAAAACAGCTGAGGCTACCAAAAAGGTCTCTCTTATCTGTACTGTAGTAGCACTTGGACCGGAAGAAAAAAAAATTTCCAGCAGTCATTTCCCTCAAACACAAACACATTCTCACAGACACATATATATTTGTATTCTGAATAAGGATAAAGGATCTGATGGACCACTGCAATGTCATATATTTGCAGTGTAAGACACGCAACCTGAGTGAAAACCTCGCTCTTTATACAGTGAGATTTTTGCACTGAGTTTTGAGGTTTGCTGATGTTTGGACCTCTTCTCTCTTAACCTCAATATTTTCGGGTCTCTGCCTGAAATGCAGCCAAAGCACAGCAGGCAGTTATGTTCTGGTGTCATCAAACAGAGAACAGGCAACTGTAGCAGCTAGCTGTAAATCAGGATCACAGAATCACAGAATCAATCACAGAGTGGTTGGGGTTGAAAGGGACCTCTGGAGATCATCTAGTCCAACCCCCCGCCAAAGCAGGGTTACCTAGAGCACATTGCACAGGGTTGTGTCCAGGAGGGTTTCAAATATCTCCAGAGAAGGAGACTCTACAGCCTCCCTGGGCAGCCTGTTCCAGTGGGCTACTTTCGTCTTCTTTGATTGCATCAAATATTTTGATAACTTCAGAAATCAAGATGCTCTCATTTCCTTTCAAATTATTTTGCTGGGGTAAAAGGAATACTTCTTCGCAGTCAGCATTAGTGGGTTTTGCTTCAGTTCTTCTGTGAAATGCAGAAGCAGAAATATAAGGGTTTGGCCATGGAGCCTTGGCTTGTTCCCACAGGACCAGGGATGCCTAGGCAACTGTCCTTCAAACTTTGGATAAACTCATGGCTATTTAATTCCCAGGATCAGGTAAGAGAAGGTACATTATGCCCAATAATACAGGGCTTTTCCTTTGACTCCGTATACAGAAAACACTGGAAAGTTTATGAAGGCTTCTGTTTGGGCTGATGCAACCTAGAATAAAAATCACAGATTTCTACACCTTGAGTTCCAGACTAAACTCAGCAGCTGGATCCACACTGTCTTTGGGCTGGGTCTTTCACACTCCCAAGAAAATCACAATCACTTTGCAGCCAGCAAACATCTCCTGGGAAAACCTTGACTTTTAGTCCATCACCCAGCAATACACCTGCCCCCTTGTCCCGTTTTTGACCTTCCCTGCTACTCCTTAATGATGCTATTTGCCCAGTAAGGAGCAAACTTGTCACACAGACTCTTGCTGAAAAGTCACAGTGAGTCAAAGATGTTGCATGGCAGCATCAAGACTAATAATTAACACTATGAAAACAAAACTTCAACTGCTAATTCCCTCTTAGGAGATTTAACAAATAACATTAGCCTTGAGCATAACTAAGTACATTTTAACATGGTTCTTTACAATAGGGGTTCAATTACCCATAGCTGATTTTTTTCACTGTAGTCATAAATTTAATACCATACTAATGACTCAGTGAAGAGTAAACTGATGGGTAGTTTCATTCAGACTAGAGCTGTTAAGAACATTTTTAATTAAACATTCTTTCTTTTGAAAATGCATTTTTGTCGGAGTGAAAATGCTTTGCAGTTAAGTATTGATTTCAAGGATATTACCAAGAAAAAGGTTTCACAGATCAGGATGGATTCTCTGAACACCTCAGAGATGAAACAAAACAAAACTTAGTTCTTTTCATTGCAAATCTGGTATTTTAACATAGCTCTGCTTTACAAAAATATTTGAAGAACTGTGATTTCTTCCAGCACAAAATAGAAAAGACTTCACAAAACTTCTGTAAAAATTGAGTTCTTTATTCTAATCGGTCCTAATGCTGACTCCTCACTCTGACTATCTGGGAAATAAATAATGTCATTGACAATGGATTTTAGCAGGGTATTTTGCCATTCCCACTAAACTGCTGGGGATCTGAGTGTACAGAAAAAAGTAGCAGCAGGAGACAATGCTAAGTGATGATCTGATTGAAGGTTTAAATTGTATTAATTGCATCTGGTAAATGGACTATGCTGTTTATGGACAAATGTTGATTTACTTTTGTGTCTTCATCAATAGTTTTGATCTTGCATTGATAACACAGTTGAAGTTATAATGCTTCTCTATTAGAATGAAATACTGCTATGTTTAATAGTTTGTTCTCTACTTGAAAAATTTTCAGGCAATTCAAGGAAAAGTTGCCTTAGACAGCACTCAGACTAAATGGCTAGTAAGATGGGAAAATAATAGCAGCAAAGAAGTTAGGAGACAACACAAACCCTAAAAACTACTGGGCATTTAAAAATTAGTGTGCATATTAAGATCAACATAGATATTTAGAGGACAATTACAGCTAAACGTTTCGAAATAGAGTTGTAACTTTGATCCAAGATCTGCAAGGTGTCAGATGCTAAGTTCTAAGTAAAATTTCTGGTTTCCATCAAGAAAACAGATAAATAAAGGGCCCAAATATCACTGTTAACCTCAGTATGGCTGTGGGAACTCAGAAGTTCTCAGAAGTTCCTATCTCCAATAGACATTAAATATAGACCCAGGATTCTAGATCTAGGCAACCATATGATTTCCTTAATTACACAGGCTCTCAGAAAACTCAACTTTAAACATTATCTCACTGACTGTGCTGCTGGCAAAAATGCTTTTGCATTTTTTAGTCCAGTTGAGCACTTGGCAGTGCTGGGTTAACGATTGGACTTGATGATCTTAAAGGTCCTTTCCAACCAAAACAATTCTATGATTCTCCAAATCAGACAAATATGCATTCAGAAGACAGCTACACTGTTATGCAGAAGCCTCCAGTTTAGTTTCTACTGCTGGCCAGTTACTACAAGTACCGCCCTACAGTTAAGAACCTGACCCAGCTCTAACTGAGCTCAGACGTTTTCACTGATTCCTATATGCTTTGGATCAGAAAAACACATCGCTATGGAACACCTGTTTCTCTCACGTAAGTAATTCAAAGATTCTACATGTGTCAGGGTCCCTGGGATGTGCAGTGTCACCCGCTGACTCCTCCAGCCATTTCGGAGCACTGAGCAGAGGGCTCATAGGTTTTTTTGTGCAGCTCTTTCCTACAGACAGCTGTGGGGACAGAAAGGTAAACCACCAACCAGACACCAAGCCTGTGCCCTATGAAATCAGTCTGAAACCACCTTGGACATCAGGAAGATTAGAATAAGATTGTATTTTGCACCAGCATGAGATTCAGTGGCGCAGATGGATTTCTTTCCCTATTTTAGAACTTC